>NC_136975.1:7856887-8071887 GCF_032717465.1 Coenobita brevimanus | reverse complement strand
AATATAATACAAGTGATGTGGACAATGTCAGACTTTGGTACACAATAATTACTGCACACAGTACATACAAGTGTAATCACCATCAGTCAACAATATTCACCAACAGTACATAGGAGTTATAGGCAAAGTCTGTATAGTATTTCCCGTACAGTCCTAGTGTACCACTCGTTAGTTTCAGACTTAGGTAGTTCTCACTGTATATTAGAGGTGTCACTGTGATGGGTATGGACACCCTCAGTCTTCACTGTACCACTGATGTGAATAAGCCAATTAATACAGTACAGACACTGTCAGTCCTTGTTCTGTAGGGAGTCACTGTTAATACACTAGTGGGCTTCTCGGGCTGCTGAAACCTGGGCTTAATCAGAATTGGAACCCGGGCGTAGGGGGCTGGTCCTCGGGCGTGCCATCTCATAGGGGACACGGGACTACTGCAGGAGGTGAGGTAGCCCGGGTGTGGTTGCAGTCCGGGCTGCAGGGAGGCCCTTCCTTAGTGAGGCCTCGACCTGACAGCGGGTCATCGGGACTGGGGCCAAACAAGGCCAGAAGTTGCGCCTATCGCCGTCTGCTCCTGGCAAAGGTTCGTCGGTGGGACGGGCTCAAGATGTCCTGCCCCGGGGTCCTAGGTACATCCTTGGGTGGCTGGGAGCTGCGGTCACCACTGGGCTGGATCTCCATCAGGAGTTGTCTGTGACATCCCTTCCGGATGGCGTCCGTCAGTGCTGGGAGTCATCCATGGGCGATTCGTAGGGTGTAGATTCCCTCTCCCGGGATCGGGGCCTGCCACCACTCCTCAAAGGGCAGCTCCTCCTGAGAACCACACCTGTGGGGAGAGTGAGAAGCGCATCCCGCTCGGCCTCCGGGTGACAAGTGGGCCAAGCCAGGGACTTCCTCCGAAGGGAGAGCCCTAGAGACTGCAGACGAAGGGCGTACAGTGGCTGACCCTTCCCCGACCTGGACAGTGGTCGAAGTCGCGGTTCCTCAGGCTCTGAGGGCAGCAGCAGAAGAGAGTACAGTGGCCGACCCTTCCCCGGTATGGACAGTGGCTAATACACGGTGCTGCTCCCGGAGGAGGAGGCAGACAAAAAGGTACAGTGGCCGACCCTTCCCTGACGTGGACAGTGGTCGACATTGTGGTTCTGCCTTTCCCTGGCTTGCCAGCCGACGTGCATACAGTGGCCAACACATCCAACCTGGGGCATACAGTGGCCACCACCGTTGGGCTGGTTCCAGGAGTGACTGCAGCAGAAGGGCATACAGTACCTGCTCCTTCCCCGGTATGGACAGTGGCCGATACCGTGGTGCTGCTTGGGACAGCCTGTAGACAACTCCCACCCCGATCCTGGCGAGTGCTGGTCCGGCTGTGATGTAGTGTGCTGTTACTATATAGTTGTCGTCGGCCGTGTTGAGGGGAAGAGGGGCTTAGGGCCGTAGCACACCTGGGCCCGTATCGCTTGGACCTAGCATGCTCTCTACCTGCCCCTCCATGGTCTCCTTCTAGGGAGGGGGTGGGGCTGTGGCTCCATCCTAGGTGGGGGTGTCTCCAGGGGGGTGTGCATTTCACCACCGTCGCTGGGGAAGAAGTCACGTCCTTGTGGCTGGAGGTGGTATGTGTCGGAGGTGGAGGTCTGGTGTGTCAGTGAGAGGTTATGGAGGAGGGTGATCCAGTGGCATGTGATCTGGTTGGGTTCTTCGTGTGGGGCGTACGTGATGTGAAGGGTGGAGGTGTGTGGTGTGTGGCAGGAGGTGGCGGAGTAGTTGAGGCATTCCCCATATCCTTTGGCTGGGCCCTTGTGCAGGGTACCAGACGGTACAGCGTATCCTCATCTCTGGTGGTGGTGAGGGGTGGGAGTCTTCTGACTGTATGCTGGAGAGAGGTGAGGCGGGCATGGTTTTATGAGGGCATCTAGGGTAGGTGTGGGTCTTCCCCCTGGGGAATTGGGGAGATGGAAGTTTCCACTGTGCCTGGTGTAGGCTTAGCCTGATGGGGGTCGTGTTGGGTGTGCATGTAGCTCGGGTGTTGGGTGTAGTTGCTGGTGGTTGGGGTGATGTTGGGGGTGTGGGCGAGGGCGTAGCAGAGTATCTGGCTGGTGGGCGAGAAAGGCATCTGGATCTGGTTGTGTTGGTGATGAGGTGGTGGAGGCATGTGATGGTTTTGATGGTCGGCTGTGCATGGTTGTGTGTTGGGATAGGTGTGTGTGTGGTGAATTTGCGCTGGTGGGGCTGGCGTACTCGGTGGGGACGTGGTGTGGGCACAAGGGTGTGTGGGTGGTAGTGAGGGATGCATGTGATGTGCTGGTTGCATGTGGGTGAAGGTTTGGTGGTGTAGGTGGTGGAGAGCATGTGGGGGTGGCGGGGCTGCAACGTGATGTGCTGGGGTGTGGTGTGGTGCAGCTGGGGGTTGCTGCAGGGGTGGTAGGTACTTGGGTAGGTGTAGATGTAGTGCAAGGAGGTGGTGTAGTGTTACTGGGGGTGTGGGCAGATTCTGGGGCATTTTCAGGCATGTTGGGTGGTGGTGGCATGGCAATGTGAGGTGAGGTGTCAGGTGGGGTTGCTGATGAAGCATCGGGGTCCTGTGAGAGTGGTGGGTGTCTGGACGATGGTGAGGTGGGTGAGCTGGTCATGGAGGGTGAGGTGGAGGAGGAGGGTGTGAAAAAGTAGTGGTATGAGTCAGAGGACGATTCTTGGAAAGTGGGAGACAGCGGGATGACAAGGTGGGGGGTGGAGTGTATGCGGCCTGGGAGAGTGTTGCGAGGTGTACTGTGGAAGGGTCGTACGTGACGGTTGCGATATGTGTGTGTGTGTTGCCTTTGTGTTATATAGAGACATGGTAGGGGTTGGGAACTTTGAGTACTGGCTAAGGTCCCTCTAACCGTGGTGATATTTTATTGGGGACCGGCAGACCCGCTACCACTACTGAATCTCCAGGCTTGTAGGGGTTGGGTGTTGCAGTGTCTGGCTGGAGATCCTGTTGCTGTTGTAGGTGGTGTAAACACCGTTTGAGGTGACGGAGGGGGTCGGAGGTTGGGGGTGGGGAGGGAGGCTGGAGGTGGTGTCGTTGGGGTAGGAGGAGGGGAGCTTCTCTGAATACCCGTTCGTGTGGGGTGATCCCGTCATCTCTCGGGCAGATGTTCATGCCCCAATGTATTATTTTGACATGTGCCGGCCAGTCTTCGTTGCCCATTTCCTGTATCCGTGATTGCACTTGGTTGAGAAGGGTACGATGGCTCCTCTCGCATACTCCGTTCCCAAAGCTGGGAATAGCGCCGCTACTATTTTAATAGTACTGGTGGTAACGCCATTACTTTTTGTAGCCAGTAGCGGAACTGAGAGCACTGTTATTTTTGACCATACTCACACGTTACTGCGCTCCTCGCTACTCACGCGACAAATACAGGTCAGGAGTCGGTGAGTAAATACAGATATGCCGACAGTTTGGTTGTATTTATTAATGACTAAAAATACTTTCGTCAATTCTGTCAATTAATGATGTTTGTTCTACATTACATCAGTAATTTATTAATTATTATTTATTAGTAATGTGCAATAATTAGACAGGAATTTGCTAGTTAATTATCGATCATTTAAATTAAGTATAGATAAAAAAGGATGTCAGCTAGATGTAGGCAATGCTAACACACACACACACACACACACACACACACACACACACACACACACACACACACACACACACACACACACACACACACACACACACACACACACACACACACACCTCTAACTATCCCCGTCTCTAACAGAGGAGCTAGTTGGAGATTTAGGAAGGGAAAAGAGTGTGTAGATCAGATATTTGTTCTAAGATGATTAGTGGAGAAGTATCTAGAGAAGGGAATGAAAGTGTATGCTGCCTTCATGGACTTGGAGAAAGCTTATGTCAGAATAGATAGTCAAGGTATGTGGAAGATATTGAGAATATATGGAGTGGAAGGGAATTTGTTGAGTGCTGTGAAGAGTATGTACAAAGGAGCTAGGGCTACGGTGCGAGTGGATGGTGAGCTGAGTGAGTTCTTTGATCTCAGTGTGGGACTGAAACAAGGTTGTGTGGTGTCTCCATGGCTGTTTAATATATACATGGATGGCGTTGTAAAGGAGGTGCAAGGTAGGGCAGTGGATGTGGGGCTGGCTCTAATGAATGAGGGTGAGATTTGGAAGATTCCGGTGTTGTTGTTTGCTGATGATGCAGTATTGTTGAGTGAAGATGAATGGGAGTTGCAAGGTTTGGTGAATGAATTTGGGACAGTGTGTAGGAAGAAGAATCTGAATGTCAATGTAAACAAGAGTAATGTTATGGTGTTTGAGAGGAATGAAGTCACAGAATGCACGGTGAGGTTGGATGGCGAGGATATGGAGAATGTGAGTGCATTCAAGTACTTGGGTAGTGTGATGAGTAAGGATGGAACCTTGGGGGATGAAGTGCGTGAAAGGGTACAGCAGGGAAGGAAGGTTGTTGGTTCACTGAAAACAGTGATGAGAAATAGAGAGGTGAGTATGGAAGTTAAGAAGTCACTGCAAGATAATATGGTGATCCCTACCCTGACGTATGGAAGCAAGGCATGGATCTTGCAAGAGGGGAACAAGTCAAGAGTGAGAGCAGTGGAAATGAGCTACTTGAGAGGAGCATGTGGAGTGACATGGAGGGACAGGCTGACGAATGAAGAAGTGAAAGAACGTTGTGGGGTGGATGTGGATGTGGTTGAGAAGATTAAGAGAAATACACTGAGGTGGTTTGGACATGTGGAGAGAATGGAGAATGAAAGACTGACTAAGAGGGTGTATGTAGGTGAGGTGGAGGGAGGGAGAGGGAGAGGAAGACCGAGGATGAGGTGGAGGGATGGAGTTAAGAGGTATATGAGGGAAAGGGGAGTGAGCTGTGGGGAGGGTAATCAAATGGTAGGTGACAGAGCGACTTGGGGGCGTTTTGTCTGTGGCCACCCTTTGCGGGATTAGGGTGTCGGGCTATAGATAGATAGATAGATAGTTTCCCCATTGTTGGAGAGTGATTCACGTGGACTTATTGTAGTGACATTGGCTAATGGATTTCGCGATAAGGCATCCGCTGCCAAATTTACTTTACCTTTTATGTAGTGAATATTTACATTGTAATTCTGGATTTTACATTTCCATCGTGCTCTCCTCCCAGAGAGGAGTTTTTCTTGGAACATGCCCACGAGAGGCTTGTGGTCTGTGTATACGTGAATTTCGTATCCATAATCAAGGTCACGAAATTTCTATAGAGCAAATATTACCGCTAGTGCTTCTAACTCTGTTGCACAGTAATTTTTCTCTGCTCCTTTTATTTGTCTACTGGCAAAAGCAATGGGTTGGTATTTGCCTCGTTTATCCTTTTGCACCAATACAGCACCTAAACCTTTGAGGGAAGCATCTGTGAAAATTATGATTTTTTTTTTTTTATCAGGATAGACTAAGCAAGGTGCACATGTGAGTTTATCTTTTAATTCATTAAATGCATTTTTTTTCCTCTCCCCACTGAAATACCACTTGTTTTTTCAGTAGGAGAAATAATGGTTGTGCTATGTGAGAAAATTGTTATATAAACGCTCTGTAGTACCCGGGAAGCCCTAAAAATTGTCTTATTTCATCCACATTTGTGGGTTCGGGGAAATCCCTTACTGCTTGTATTTTACCCTCAGAGGTGTGGATCCCCTCTGCATCTAGTCTGTGACCTAAGAATTTTATTTCCTTAAAACAAAATTTACATTTAGACAGCTTAATTTTGGAACCTGCATTGGCTAACTTGTGTAGTAGCTGGTCTGATTTCTGTAGATGTTCTTCTACTGTGTGTGTTGCAATTATGATATCGTCCAGATAGACAAATATACCGTCACCTAATATTCCAGCAATACGCTTTTCACTAATCGCTTGAATGTGCCTGCAGCTGTCCTTAATCCCATCGGCATTCTCTTAGACTGATAATGCCCACTGTCTGTAGAGAAAGCAGTGTTTTTGCGGGATTCTGCATCTCAGCCTATCTGATAATAGCCGCTTAATAACTCGTTTGTAGAAAAGACCGTATTTTCTGGTCTAGTGTTGTGCAGGACATCACTTAACAATGGCATGGGAAAACGGTCGGGAATGGTTTCCTGATTAAGTTTGTGATAATCAAGAGCTGCCCTCATTTCCCCGTTTTGTTTAGGTACAAAGAAGAGTGGTGCATTCCATGGGGACACTGAAGGTTCAGTGACGTCTTAACATTTCTTCTACATACTGCTTTGCTAGCGCACATTGTGAATGTGCAACTCTGTACGCTGGCACATAGATTGGTTGTGTATCCTGTTTTACGTTAATTTGGTGTTGGATTAGATTTGTACAACCAAAGTTTTCATCAAGTAATGTAACAGCTTGTCAATGTTTCTGTAGTGCTGTACATTTAATAAATCATTTTCCACATCAGAATTATCTGAGCAAACCAAATGCTCTGTTATGCACTCACTGTCTGACGAGTTTACTCTGCTCGACGCTCCCGCTACTGTCACATCGCTTATAGGAGCTGGGCAAATCTCTAACCTACAAATACAGGTTCCTTTCTTAATCTTCACATCTCCATTCATGGTGTTAGCTAAAATGACATTAACTGCACCCTTATCATTCATCCAGCATAGGGCGCTTTCTGCCAAAAGGCCATTTATTCTAACAGTCTCTTCTAATACAATGACATTACATTTTCTCAATTTACTCTTAACAGTAACTTTCATGAATGATTTTGGTGGCAAATATATATCCTAATTAATGCTTGCTGGGTGAGTGAGCGAATCACGGTTGCTTTGTGGGTGAGTGAGTGGGATGGTGGAGTAGTTGGGGGAAATTCAGCTGTATTGGCCTTTACTCAGGTGACACTTCACTCACTTTCGTTGTTTCTTCTTCTTCTTGTACGTTTGATTTTCTTTACTTGCTGAAATCAACTTGTAGGCTTGTAGAGCTGGTGATAGACGTAATTTGTCGCTGCTATTGTTACTCGTAATGGTGGAGTTGTGGTTGAGGTGGTTCGGCGCGATTAGGGACGAATTAAGATGCGTAGATGCTCCGCTAGCTCCTGCTCTCTGCTTTGCTTGAGTGTCTTTTTGTGAAATCGTCAAATTAAGCGTAGTCGTAGATTATTTTGCATGTAGTTTGTTCGTTGATTATTAATTGAGACGTTTATCGGCTTTGTTTACCGCTCCCCATCAGTCTCAGTGAACGTAGTTTATCGTAATTTACCGTTGTAGCTGTTCAGGAGAGTAGTCTGCTGCATGTATCTGTGAACATATAAACTAATATCGATGAGCATTGTATAAACTCGTAAGGTGTAGTTTGTTGTAGTTTACCACTGCCACCAGTGTATGTGAACGTAGTTGGTTCGTTGTTACCGCTGGCCACCAATGTGAGTATACGTTGCCGAGGGGCATAATTCTATAGAGAAGGTTATTTGGTTGAATTGTCAATGAGAAAGTCACTAGGAGAGAGTAATGGTGAGGTGTGTAGGAGATAATCCGTGTAGGCCTTCTCAATTCCGTTATTCTCTTCGTATTTTAAGTGGGATGATGAAACGGGCAGATTTGGGTCGACAGAGTTTATTATGAGACAGTTACTTGAATAAAAGTTAAGAGCTTGGCATGACCCATATAACCTATGGTTAGTAGAAGTTTATGCTAGCTGCTGTCCTCCTACTTTACTCACACTCTCCTATTCCCTATCAATCTGTCCATGTCTAACTCTTGTTCTCTCCTGTCCTACTAACTTCCATACGTGTGATATCGGACTTATATCTCTCTTTAGCTTCCGGCTAAAGTGTGTGGGCATACGTGTGCATACATTTGAGCATGTGTGTGTCTGTCACGTTTCCGACACATGATCAGAGGTGTTTGGCATCATTGATTCGTCTAGGCAAGGAGATGTGTTCTCTAACTCTTCCTGGAGAACTCAGACATAACTACCTGTTTTACATATTGTTACCTATAGCTATATAAAGTAGTTCCATATCGTAGTTACATATAGTATTGTGTTATAACATATCATGCCTACACCCTAAGCTAGAGACAGAAAGGCAGGATAATCCATATATAACGATCCATTTCCACTACGTCAGGTGATTTCTCGTGTGTTATGGGGACGGGTCAGTGTTATCTTTACCTACCCTGCATCATTTTTTCATTTACTAATCCCAAACCACGCCCTCATCAGCCGACTGAGCCGTCCTTGCAACACACAAGATACTAACACTAGAGATTTTAGTGAAGCGCTATTTATGGGCCACCCTGCACACAGAAAATGGACGAACGAGAGAGAGAGAGAGAGAGAGAGAGAGGGTTACAGGCAGTTTTCAGAAGGCATAATTACTGGGAGAGTTAGTTTAGGTTATTTTAGGCTTGGTTAATTTTGGTTAAGTTAGGAGAGTTTCATTTAGGTTGTTAGGCCATTTTAAGCTTGGTTAAGTTAAGAAAGTTAGCTGAGGTTTGGTTTGGTTGGGATAGTTTCAGTTAGGTTAAGTTAAGCTCTTTTAGGCTTGGTTAGGTTTATTTTTGGCAGGTCAGGAAATGTTAGGTCAGGTCAGGTCATTTTGGATAGATGAAGCATCTTGCCCAGTCCTCCCTCTGTTGTCTTATGCCTACCGATACAAATGGATCATTGTGCACTGGCGAGTCCTGAGAACATGACACTTATATGAAATAAATCTTACAATTAGCATTCTATACCTATAGCCATTTGACCAAAACATTCCTAAGGACATTCACGGCCCTATCAAAACCCCTGAAGAGCTAACAGGATCGATTGATCCTTTTCCAGGATTATGCAAGATACTGAATGTGCTCGATAGAGGGGCTTTTGGGAAGAACTGCAGACACTAGGCTTCGGCCCGCTTGTGACTTATATCGATGCTGACCAGTGAGAATAAGTACTGAGGAGGGAAGAGGGAGGATCCGGGTCCGTACCCATGGTGGGAAGGCGATTCCCCCACCGCCGTCTCGCTGCTTTCCTCTACCCCAATACCTTTGTTCCCACTCCCCCTCCCTTGCCTCTGACCGCCTCCTGCTCCCTCCCTCTCCCCCTCCCTTGCCTCTGACCGCCTCCTGCTCCCTCCCTCTCCCCCTCCCTTGCCTCTGACCGCCTCCTGCTCCCTCCCTCTCCCTCCCCCAGCATTCTCCATCACGCCATCATGGTTCCCCCCTTGCCACCCCTCCCTGTCTCCCTAGGGAGGGTTATATCCCACCCTACCCACTCTCCACACCCCGGTACTCTCTCTCAGCCTGTCCTCTTTGTCTTGTGGTGTCTGTCTCCCACCTCTATAACCCCGTCCCACCCCTCCAGGCCTCTCCCCACCCCACCCCCAACCCCTGTAGTACGCCGTCCGCTTACAACTCACCCCCCCCCCTCCTAGAGTACGAGTATTAAACGTCATTGTTGCTATTCATGTCACGTGTTTTCATTTAGTAACAAATTACTGTTTGTGTAATTGTATACACCGACGCAAGAAACACAGAATGTATGTTTTTTCATGTTTTTCTTTTTCGAATCTCCGTGTATATACTGTAATGTTTCTTGTAAATGATAATAATATTTGTTTTTTACAGGAATAAATTGTGTATTTGTGTGTTTGCCTTTCTCTTACACCATTATCATTACTTTGCATGCTTTAGCTTTTTTCTCCTTGAAATTCTTACAGCTACTTGATTTGACAGTTCTGATGGGAGGGGAGGGGGGGGAAGGGGTGAGCGGAGATGGGGGAGGGGGAGTGGGTGCTGGGGTAACACCTAGAAAAAGATTTTGCATGCTTTTGCATAATTATTTTTTTTTTATTTTGACAGCTACACAACTATGAGGGAAGGGGATGGGGGGAAAGAAGGTGGGGAGGGAAGAAGTGTTGAGGGGGAAGGGTGTTGGGAGTGAGTGAGGAACACTGTGATAATTATTTTGCATGCTATTGCTTGATAAAAACTGAGCTGGAGAATTCTGAAAGGGAGGGTTGGGGGTTAAGGGGGGAGGGGAGGAACAGAGGAAGGGGTGATAGGAGTGGGTAAGGAAGGTCATGGGAGGGGAGGAATGAAGGAAGAATGCGATGGGAGCTCATAGAAAACTGGAGTCGCCCCACCTAGAAGGCTAACTTTTTCCAGCTTTGATGGGCTATAGCTTATGAATCAGTTGGTCAAAAATGCTCTGGTTTGCGGCGTAAGGTGTGAAAATTCAAGGTCTAAATCTTGGACATAACGATTTTTACTTCTGTTAGAGTCGAAAAATCGGCTCCATGCAGGATCTTCATGTCGGTACGGTCAATTGAATTGCGTATCATAGGGGTTAACACATGAGGCAGGGGATGTCTTTTTCGGTTTATTCTTGCCATTTCATGACTATTTGATCAGTTTAGGATGGCGTTTTAAACTGGAAACCTAAATATAGCCTTAATGAAGCGGTTCAGTATGAGAAACCCATATGAGTGTAATAAAAGTCTCGTAGCTGGAAGAACAGCCCTAAAATAAGTCACTTCGTTCTCAGGGGTTAAAACTGTATGCAAAGATTCAAACAAATTTCCAGTCATTGAGAACTATTTATGGAACACTGTTACTGCTAGATGCGACCAACCTGCATCACACATTACAAAGCGCATTCAGCAACAACACAAAATGGTTACCATTGATTCTTAAATTCTTTTTTTTTTACAAAGTTCTCCTCATAGGCAGATCTTGGGAAGTGTTTTTTTTGGGGGCCAACATACCAGAAACCCTAGTACTCTTAAGTATTGTATGCTATACTAAATCGCCTAGTACTGTTGCAGTATATATATTCTTTTGGGACAAATAGTAATAAGTAAACGGCTATTACAACGAAATTGTGCATCATCACAAAATATTTTCCTTTTTTTGGACGATTTGTACATAATCTGCCTTCAAATGATCCCGGAGAAAAAAATACTTACGTAAATAAGCATTACATAATATATTTCAAGAGTATATACAACAATAATTGCATGAGTTTAATGGGAGCTTTGATAACTCAATAGCTTGTACATACCAAACAAAAAAGGTAGATTTGTAATAATGACATATAAAACACGTGAAAAGTAGCACCATTACGTGATAAACACCAACAACCACCACAAACATATAAATTGTCTGAAGTTTATAACAAAGAAAAGTCTCGTCGATGCGGTTATGCTGACAATGACTTTTATGTTGACTGAGAATCGCCGTTGTTGAGCGCCGTTGTTCAGGCTCTTACTTCCAACCAACATATCATCGCATCGCCCCTACGACTGACTGGACGTGAGACCAACATCAGGGACGGTGACCAATGTTTTTGACCGGTCCCAAGCCTCAAAACATGTCACTGCCAACACAAAAGCATCAACTGATTGATAAAATTGTTTCTACCTCTTATTTTGTTTACCGATTACTTAATCACACAATTACCAACTATGCAGCCACTACTATTCTGATGAATATGCTCCCAACAATTCACTAATGGTAACCGTTTACAGTACGAAATCCCAAAGTTGTTTAAGTTGGGGAACAATAGAAGGTATATAGAGTACCATACTTGATTATACTGATAGCTTACTACTGTTTATCTCTCGACATCTAATAGGTGTGATTTTAAAAATGTATGTTGCCTGTACTAGTATGTTCTCTGTTTAGTAAAACTTATAAGCATCAATACCGGTATACAATTTTTTATGTAAAATCCTGCAAAGCATAGACTGTACTGTATCTTTACCAGATTATGCAGAAGGCCTGAAGACAAAGTCGAGGCGGCGACCAATGGAGTTGCAGAAATGCTCCAGGACCTTGTCTGTGCTGGGAATGATATCCCTATGGATCTCAGACAAAACTAGGGCCTCCACCCTCTCCTCGGTCATGGTACTGTGGAGTGTGGACAACGTCTTGTTTACTTTGCTGAAACAGCGCTCTGCCTCAGCAGCAGATACGAGAAGAACCGCCAGTACCTGGTAATACAACATTACTAGTTTTCATTATGGTGGAATACATCTATCTAAAAACTCTTACACTCGAGTGAATGTTGATATTTCTCAAATGCAAATTAATCCAACTTTAGTACCTAGGCTGAGACTGCGTTTCTCCTTAATCTGCAATGAACTAGAAACTACAGTAAAACCACTCAAAGTCCCGATAATTGGGGCTGAGGCCATTCTGACAAAAGTAGGCTATACTTGCACATTCTGACAAATGGAAAATATGTGCGAGATTCCTGAGGAACAAAAAATCACTTCCGTTTTAGAGGAATGCCTACATAATAATGTCCTATGTAGTTTTAATCCACTGAAAAAAACAAAACAAATAAATGGCAAATGATAAATGATAATTCACGAAAAAATAAATCTGTTCTGCTCTCCTTTCCTCTCCCGTCCCGTCCCGTCCCCCCCTCTACTGCCTCTCCCTTCCTCTCCTGTCTCATCCCCTTCCCTCGTGTCCCTCCACACTAGTCCCCCTCCCGTCCCCTCCCCTCCACTTCCGTTCCGCCGTCTCCCCTCCGAGCTGTCAGTGGCAATAGTTACATCGACGTATCCCACACACATCACCACAGCATTCTATTCCTTTTGCACTGTGACATACAGCCTCTCTCTCTCTCTCTCTCTCTCTCTCTCTCTCTCTCTCTCACTCACTGTCGTGGCGAACATATTAAAACTTTCAGAGGTTTTACTGTATTCATTTTTTAAAGACTTATCAATAAAGCGTAATAGCTTGAAGCCTTGAAAAAATGTAACTAACCTGCAACAGGCGATGAACTATGGTGACCGATGTTCTGCTGCAGGCATCCAGTGCAGTCACGGCAGAGACCAGTGTCTGTGGACGATTTCTCCTCCACATGGCTCCCCACACACGAAACTCTGACTGAGCCAAAGATTCGGAGTCGTCCGGCAGGATCTTCAGGCACTGCTCCCAAGCTGGACAGACATCCCACGTTGCACTCCCTGCTTTGGAGGGGAGGACGTTTGTCAGTACATGTGCTCTTTGCTGGTTTGAACTGAAGCGCTGCGCCAGATCTGAGACGACAGCATCTATGGTAGGTAGCAGCACATTCACACGGTAGTAAGCATGGGCACCAGAATTACTCACAGCATTTCCACGATGAGCGGAACGTACTGCCACGCATGGTTCTTCTATGCCAGTGCTCTTCAACCTTTTTTGGCGTCGTCCACCCCTAGTGTTGAATTGGTAAAAGCTGTCCACCCCAATCGGTTAACTGTATAATCCCATGATCCTAACCTTATATATTTACTTTTTTAGATTCTTGAATGTACAAATATGTAGGCAAGTAAAAGCAATTTCACTCATTATAAATTTGCAGTTTATTATTTTTCCATTATGCATTTCATATGATTACATAAGGCAGTCTCATTACAAGAGAAAATACATCAGTGCAATTTAAAAAAAATGGCATCTCTCCTAATGAAGCAAATCAATAAGCAATATTGCGCATAATATGCGTTGTATTTGATATATTCCAAAAATTAAATTATTCTTCATTTTTAAATCTACATATGCAGGAAAAAATAGTTTCATTCACTTTTTTAATTTCCAAATTTTAGTTATAAATTCTTCCATATAATTATTCATTCATTCAAAATATACATAACATAATTTTATCACTGAAGTTCCAAAGCAAATAAATTGTCTTCATAAATTTTAAAACAAGAATAAAATTGCAAACCATATGTTTTATATTTGCCAGTATAACAAAAACGTCATGAATCTTCCTCCAAAAAACAAAAAAACAAAAAACAAATATTAGTGGCTTGGCTGGTGTTGCAGTTTGTCTGCTATCAGGTTGAATCGAGGCACCAGACGATTTTCCAGTGCAACCCGCATCAGTGGATCTAAATTGAGAATGGCATTCCTTTTCTTTGTCTTGATTAAAACTAAGCTTGAGAAGCCTTGTTCACATAAATATGACGTTGGCATCTGGACAAACATTGCTTTTGCCAGATCAGCCAACTCCTTGTACTCAGGATTATCAAGCAGGGAAATCCAGAAATCCATAGGGAGGCCAGATGTCTTGAAAGCTGCTTTTTGAGATAGAACGAGAAGACAGAGGAGGTATGCTTATGCTCCAACAGCAACTCTCCACTTTCTGAGCCCAGCTGCCCAGAGTTGCCAGCGTTGCCAATCAAATGAACAGGAACAGAACGTGTTCCATATCACAGTGTTGTTAATGAAATGAATAGGAACTGGACAGGTTTACAGTTAGGCGTAGCTGATAAGTTAGGTTTAAGAGAGAGGAGAGCTAGATGGAGAAGTGATACTTAGCTATTACAGTGGCGATATGTAATATACAAATGTATATTTAATGTTCACACTTTGTGATAAATCTGAAGGGAAAGACAGAGAGGTTAAATCTTGTATAAATTTCATTGTACAGTGTATGCATTTCGAGATGAAGCTGGATTAAGTGCTCGTGAGCTACAGAAAAATCAACATACAGGCTATCTTTAACTACACATATGTAAATTCTCTACTTGTATTATATTATTTATTTCTTCTTTTTTTATTCTATCCATATACGGTAATGATCTGGTCCACCCTCTGTCCACCCAAAGAAAGCTGTCCACCCCACACTGAATTTCGTCCACCCTAAGGTGGACCGTCCACCCAGGTTGAATAGCACTGTTCTATGCTAACACCAAGCATCTCGGCCACGGTGTTTGCTTCCTGCAGCAGCTGAGCAAACCAGCCCTCCTCACGCATGTCATTCAATACGTCTGTGGTGGCATCCACCACCTGTAGTGTGTGGCTGAGGTTGCAGCCAACTCCCTGTAAGTCAAGAGATACAGGCTGCAAACCCCCAGCTAGAGCCTTGAGAACCACAATGCCAACCAAGAACTCTGATCGGGAAATGGCACTGGGCATCATGACAGCCTATGCACTCACTTTTCGGTCGCACCAGGAAGTACGCATGTTTAGGGCCTCTATGATGGCCTCAAATTGCTCCACAAACCGTTTGACTGATGTGTGGCGCTCTACAAACCGCATTTGGCAGAGCTTCACCAGCTTCTTCTATTGTAGGCAGATCTTCCTTTAGGCCTGTGTGAGGAGCACATCTCACTTAGCTCTATCAGTTATGAAACTTCTTCCATCACCCCCATTGCATTTCTGACAATGCTCACCTGGTTACAGATGAAATTGCCAGACTGAGGGTGTGCATGGCGCAATGGAAGTAATGTGGCTGAGGGCAAACCTCAAGAACTTTTGCAGCCACGCCCACTCTCTGACTAGCCATGGCAGCAGCTCCGTCATTGCACGGGGCTATAAGTGTACTTCTGTCCAGTTTGAGGCGGTTGACTATGGACTAGATGACCTTGGAGAGGTTTTCTCCGGACAGCTTTGTTTCACACTCTGTCTCAACGGCATTCAGCTCATGGAACACGTCCACCAGTGATACCGGATCCTCCCTCAACACTGTTTTGCCCTCAGTTACATCTGAATACTGAACTACAATTACCAACTATTCATGGTTGGTGCGATCTGTGGTTTCATCAGCCATGATCAACCAGAGAGGAGACTTTTTCACCTTTTCTGCTAACGATACAGTTAGGAACTTCAAAATATTTGATAGCACTTCCTTCTGCACGGTTTTGCTCGTGTATGTCGCCCCACGAGTAGCAGATGCTAAATGGTGACTAAGGTATTCATCACCACTCTGTATGCGAAACTGAAGAAGCATACGAAAGTTGTCATCATTCACATGTGGATACACTCCTGAGGCGTCGATTCTGCTTTCATCTCGATGACCATGAAGAGAGATATTTTGCATCACTACAAACTTGATGATATCAATGATACTAGTGATGAATGGTCTGTTCCGTATGATTTCTTTTTGCTTGGCTGTCATCAAAATGCTGGACACACTTTGAGCAGGACCATCATATCTTAGGAGGAACTCAGCAGCACGCTCCTCGTTAATCTTATGGTACTCATTTTTTTCATGACGAGTGAAGCTCCCATCTTTACCAGTTAGGTTTGAAAAATCACACAGGGGGGGCAGAACGAGTCCGCCCAGCTTCTGGTTTGTTGCACCCCATCGACCTCCTATTTCACCAGTGCTGTTGAACAATGCACAGGGAGCACACTATGCGCCCCAGAATTTGGGATCCCTAGAGACTGCCAATCAGGGGAAGCGTTTCAAGTAATCTGTGTTGGCACAATGCTTGCGTACGACCCCACCACTAGTGGTTTGGGAGACAGGAAACATGTCTTTACAAGACGGACACTGCCTCTCAGTGAGTGCAGGCTTCATGACTTCCTCAGAACGAGGACCACCAATAAACTTTCCGAAATCAGCAGATGAGAGAGTCGAAAATTTCGCATGACCTTCATTCCAAGATGGACTTCCTGAATGTTGGTCTGAAAGGGAAAAAATTTTGTAATGTTAAATGATAAATGATATGAGCATTGATAGGTGAAATAATTACTCATACATGCACGTTGCATCACTAGCAGCCAATCAGTCATTATGGACCTTATTTCGTTTTGTCATCCTTCCTCCATTCATTTTCTTAAAAAAAAGTCCAATCATGGACCTCCATGGTCACTTGTACCATTATCGCTGCATGCCGCACTGTGTAGTTGTACCCCCCATGTATAACCATTCTCTGCCGTACACCCTATCCTAAATTCTGTCCACCCCAGGATGTACCGTACACACAGGTTGAATACCACTGAATTATACACATAAACTCCTACAGTGTCAATGTAAAGCACTGAAACACCTGTTACAAAATAAAATCAATGAAAATTCATGGATCACATATCTCTACAGCTAAACAACTGAACCTTAACTGACACTAAATGGACCCCCGCCTCCCTACGTCCATCGCTGATCCCTCCCTCCACCTTCTAAATACCAAGGGTTACATTTTAAAAATGAAAAGTAGAGTAGGTGTGGGGAGACTATTCTTACCTGAAAGAAATATGATGTTACTCGTGCAAAATATGGCATAAATACAGCTTAGGTGTCGATAAGCAAGAGGTTATCTACAACAAAAATAATAATAACAATAATAATAATAATAATAATAATAATAACAGAGTCTTTGCCACCCCTATTTTGGGTTGCGACCCAGAGGTTAAGAACCACTGAAGAGAGTGTACGGTAAGCCTACCTAACGTCTCAAAATGAACAGTTTCTTTACAGTACAAGTACAATTAACCAATTTATGAAAAAATGCCAATTGTTCATCCAATTTTATGAGCTGGGTATAGGCTATGTAATGAGTATACCTGGTAAAGATGACGAACAATCCAAGCAGGGCATTCTGGGCTCTTGGTCTCCAGCACAGGTATTGCCAGCGCCAATAACCTCAGTAGCACCGAAAACATAATGAACACGTGTCTTTCGTTTTCCACGCTTCACCTGTTGTTACCATTTACCTAAAAAATTCTAAAGAACAGCACACACGAGTTCTGCTGGTGATATTCCGAAAAATTAGTCAGTGTTTGTAAAATCTTGGACATAATTTTCTTTAAAGTGATTTGGGTTGTCCAAATTTGTAGTTATTACTCGTACTGTATTTTATGCTTCTGTCTGTATGGAAAAATGCAGGTACACAGTTGATCAGGTAGGTAATGGTTTTGTTTATATTTGATTAGATTTATTTGAAACCCATCACAGTCAGTCATCATCATCATCTATTTACTGTCCAATGCTGAACACAGGCCTCCCCAAACCATCTCCACGAATTCTTTGCGCTGCTCTCTACCACGGTCTTTCCTACAATCTTTTATATTTTGTCCCTCCACCTCATGTCTGGTCTTTTTCTACTATGTCTGCAGCCTAGGTCGGTAAATCAGAGAACATCTTTTCTTACAAACGATATTGTATGTATGGTGATTAATAATCACATTTATATTTTGGTTCACTGGAAATGTATTAACTTCACCAACAAATGATAAACCTAAACCTACGTTAGACTAGCCTACTTACATCAAGAAATAAGGAAATTTAACCCTGTTAAAGAAGTTTTCATTTTTGACATTACCATGATACACACTCCAAAATGCTGGTTAAAGTAGGTTCAGTTTTAGGTTAGGTTAGGCTTGGTTAGGTTACGTTTTAGGTTAGGTTTTAGATTACGTTAGGTTTTAGGTTAGGTTTGATTAGGCTTTGCAGTGGCGTCACCAGGAGGGGACTAGGGGGGGGGGGACTAAGCCCCTCCAATTCAAGCACTCAGACCCCCAAAATTGCAACCTCCCAAAATACTGATCAAAACAGAAAACACACCACCAACATACACTATATGCCTGCAGCTCAAAACTGACTCACCTCTCAACCATCCACTTTATATCCATTTAACATATAATTTAAATTCAGGCCCATTAATTAGGTGTCCTGTAGGTTTCCTAATTATAGATCTATGACACTCCATTCCACGTTATATTCCTCCATAGGCCTCAAAAAGTCCCGGAAACTATTCAATTAAAATAAAAAATCCGGATCCCCCAGCTGCATAGACTTCATTCGCCCATACCCATCTACCTATGCCAGGGCTACAGCCCCCCAAAAAAAATTTGACCCCTGGTGACGCCACTGGGTTTTAGGTTATGTTAGTTTAGATTTTAGGTTACTTATGTGTTTGTCAAGGTTAGATTTTGCTAGGATAGGTCTGATTTTTAGCTAGGTTAGGCTATATGTTTGGTAAGGTTCAGTAACCAAACCTAAAATGTTTAGGTTAGTTAGGTTAGTGAGTTAGGTTAGGTGTCTTTTTTTTAATGGGCAACAAAGTATTTCCAACAAAAATGAAGATCAGAATCATCCAGCCACCATAAAACACACCACACACAATAATAAGTCATTAGCATATAACTCTTACTTAAAATCAAAAACATCTGAATCACTCTCCCGATTTAAAATTGCTAGAAATCATGCAAAAGCTGTATTAAATCTCAATCAAACTTTCTTTAAAAGCAAGCATCAAAACTACTTAACAACCCTAATGACAATAGAATATTCTGGTCAACTCTTAATTCTTTCAATAATAACTTTAACAAGTCATCTTCCATTCCCCCACTAAAATCTTCAGATGGCAATATTACAAATGACCCACGTGGGAAAGCACATATCTTTGCTAGTACCTTTGCAAGAAACTCTACCATAGATGATACCAGCCAGAATGTCTCAGTACTGGAACTTGATTCTCCCGAAATTGCCCCACTTAAAATACAGACAAGATTCGTAAAATCCATCCTAGACAATTTACCTACCAACAAAGCTCCAGGCCCAGATGGAATTCCGCCAATTGTTTTGAAAAAGTGTTCCCCTGAACTTGCCTCTGTCCTAGCTAAATTATTCAGACTATGCTTACGTACTTCTTTATTCTCAAATTCATGGAAAGAAGCCAATATCCACCAAGTTCCGAAGAAAGGAAGTTCGTCTGACCCCTCCAATTACAGACCAATAGCTGTCACATCTTCTCTTGGTAAGGTATTTGAAACTTTAATTAATAAGCATATTGTTAAGCATCTTGAATCCAACAACTTAATTAGTGATAGACAATACGGTTTTCGCCACGAAAGATCCACCATTGACATACTCAATCTCTTAACTCATACCATCCATCAATCAATTGATCTTTTTGGAGAAACTCATGCAGTAGCTCTTGATATCTCTAAAGCTTTCGATAGAGTATGGCACCGTTCCCTGCTGTCCAAACTCTCTTGCTATGGACTAACGTCTTTTGTTCCTTTGATTTCTTCTTATCTTAGTGGCAGGAAAATAAGAGTAAAAGTAGATGATGTATATTCGAATTTCCACTCAATTAACGCTGGCGTACCGCAGGGATCAGTTCTGGCGCCAACCCTATTTCTGGTTCATATTAATGATCTCTTATCTGTCACTCACAATCCCATTCACTCATATGCAGATGACTCAACACTACATAGTTCATTCACACTCAGACATCCAGTTACAAAGTCAAATATCTCTACCTCTCAACTCAGTACAGCCATCTCCATAAATCAGGATCTATCTACAATCAGTGAATGGGGACAAAACAACCTTGTCTCTTTTAATGCTAGTAAAACTAAATATATACAGTTTACTAATAGACAGATATTACCAGATTCGTACATTACCTTCAGTGCTACTAATATTCCCATCTCCAAAAGTATTGAAATTCTTGGTGTCTCACTTAACAGTGCCCTCAGCTGAACCTCTCATGTCAGATCACTTGCTAAAACCGCCTCAAAGAAACTTGGATTATTGTACAGAGTCCGTAACTTCTTCGCCGACGAGCAGTTAGCTATAATTTATAAGAGTCATGTGCGCTATCAGCTTGAATATTGCTCACCCTTGTGGAATGGTTGTGGAGAGGTTGCATTAAGACAACTAGACAAAATTCAGAATAAAGCTGTTAGAATCATCAACAACCCTGCCATTACATATAAACTACCTCCCCTGCAAGTAAGAAGGAATATTGCCTCCCTTGCATTATTTTACAGATTTTTTTTGGCAAATGCTCAGACGAAGTTGCGTCCATGGTGCCACCTCTCCATGCCTTCCCTCGTGCTACACGGGCATCTGGTAACGCTCATGAATGGAATGTCACTCAACCATATTGCAGAACTTCTGCCTATCAGAATTCTTTCATTCCCCGAACAGCATCTCTCTGGAACTCGCTACCCCAGAGTTGTTTTCCTCCAAATTTCAACCTACAACTGTTCAAGTGTAACTGTTACAGATATTTTATGAACAGAGGACACCAGTAATCTGGTGTATGGATTTTTTTTTTCCCCATTTGTTTTTCCTTCCTCCGTTCTGTTATTAAAAAAAAAAAAAAAAATGTTGCACCAAAGGATTAGATGTGCTGGCCGTCCAAGCCAAGACGTTGGGTGCAATCTAAACGGTAAACCAAATACTTGTCAGCATGTGGTCCCTGCCTTTTGCACATAGTTAGTCTGGCAAGATGTCTTTTCTATATATACAGTATTAGTTGGAACATGTATGTAAAATTGATAACTCACCCATTAGTTGTGATTTGCTTCTCAACAGATGCAACTGGATTGTTGTGTTGTTGTGAAGATTATTCCACTTGACATTGTCAGAGTGGAAGCGGGCCTAGGGTGTGAGGCCTGCCAATGAATAGCAGATGGTATGTGGTAGCTGATGCTAGGCGGAAATGGAGTTAGGAATTATGGTGGTGGAAAGCTGAGGTCGAACAGGCGTGACTTGGAGAGTAGCAACATGAGTCGATCAGCGATTGCTTGGCCAGTAAGGGAGTCCAAGGAGAGTGGCGGGAGGTCGGCATCGGCGGGAGGTGGACTCCTGGGTGTGAGATCGTCAGTACTGCATGGCATTGGGTGGCAGGCATCTTCTCTGTTGTCTTCCCCTTCTTCTTTCTCGGTGATGGTGGCCTGGGCAAAAGGGAAGGAGCTGGTGGCACACCGTCAGCAATGGGTGTTACAGACGATGAGTCTTCCACATCCTAGATGGTGGGCGGGATGGGAGGTAGCTGGCGGTGAGTGGTGCAGGTCGCTGTCGGGGTGGGAGTGGTTGGTGTCCATAGGCTGGACAGAGGTGGTGGTGGTAGTCGCCCTGTTTAGTGAAGCATCGAGCTGCAGCCTTTTCCGCGGTGTTTTGCGAGGTTGGGGAGGCTGCAGCTGTGGGGCACAACACTCCTGACGAGGGGCTGTCTGTGCACCACGGGCGAAGCTCTGTGGGATAACAAGGCACTGCAGTCCATTCTTCTTGAATATCTGAGGAAGAAGAACGAGCATCGCGGCCTTATCATCACCACAGAACGCCCTCACCATCGCGATGCACATGGCAATAGTCGTATCCACTTCATCAGGACTCCAGGGATCGACAGGCCACGGCCCCCGGGCCGTGGGGCACTGCTGTTCATGGGCAGAGCCCTGCACAGTCGCATCCCCCGATTCAGTGACGTCCCTAGCCTCGGGACCCTTTGGTGTCTGGTGAAGATGGAAAACAACTGTCTCGCCCTCGCCTAACAAGTGCCTGAGGCGCTGTGAAGTGGGAACAGCGATCCCCAGACAGTGTACAAAAACATCAGTGCCAGTGTCCTGGCACCTGATGAATCCATATCCTGCCTTCACGCTGCACTATTTCATGACTCCTGTGATGGTCTGTGCTCGTGGCGACTCCTCTGTGCCTGTGGTGGCCCCCCTCGACAGGTCAAAGGCCGAGGTAGCAGGAGAAGGCATGGCTGAGGAGATGTTGTTGCCACTGTTGCAACTGGAACTGGAGGAATCTTCCGTGTGGCAGAAATCCATTCACCTGCTGTTTTCTCAGCCACAAGAACCTCAGGGACAGGCAGCTTGGAATTTTTTCCCCAAAAAAACTTGATATCACTGACTGAGACGTTGATTGCTTCATTGTTAAGAAATACAGTAATCCCCTTACTATCTGGATGCCCACTTTCCGGACACCCCACTTACCGGACATTGTGGGTCTGGACCTTCAGAGCCCAAAAATGGCCAAAAAAAAAATTTAAATCCCCCTAAAAATCTTAATCTTTTTCCCACCCGTAATTTGAAATTGTCGTGCGGCGCTGAACAGCTGTTTACACCACAGCCCCTTCACCCCTTCCTTCCTTCCTCCCTCCTCCCCCCTCTCCTGTCAGGGTTGCCATTTGGTATTTTTCATTACCAAATGTGGACCAATTTGGTAATGAAAAGTTCGTTTGGTAATGAATCAGAATAATGCATTACCAAACGGACTTTTCACATGTATGAGGATACACAGGATGGAGATGGTGGATTGTTTGCTCTCTCTGAGTAATCTGCTAGCCTACATGGCATGAAAATAACCAACATGCTGTTAATTATAAGGAGAGTGATTGCAGGCCTTGATAGCAGGCTGTGAAGCCTATGCCCAGAGTCGGACACATAAAAAAAAAAAAAAAAAGAAATGTATTTCCACTTGTATATATAATTAGTGAAAAATAAATGCTAGCTTTACGAATTTTGTAATGAAAAGTTAAATTTAGTAATGAAAATTGAGGAGTTTGGTAATGTGGCCGAGTTGCGATCTGACAACCCTGTTTCCCCCTCACCAACAGTTACTGCCTAACTGCGATCAAGAGTAGATGCTTATCGCAATGGATACCACACGTGCTTGTTTTTGTGAATAAACAGTGAATAAACTGCAATACCTCGCCACTAGACCACACGGGAATTTAATGTGTTGTGCAATGTTAAGAAATTAGAATTTAGAATGCAAAGGATTAACTGTGGAGTGCAAACTAGCAGTTGAAACTGGTGTGGTGCAATTAACAGAATGTGCAGTGTTAAACAGTTATAACTCACAGTGCAAAGAATTACTGTAAGTGCAGCACAACACTGGATTACTGTATGTGCTTCAAGAGCATTTTCACCACTGCCAAAGCCCTAGAGAAGGCGGCCACAGACATGTAAGTACCCTGGCTGAGGTACAGTGTCTTCTAATTCCTCATTCTTTGGTTCATTCTCATTTATTTCATGCTTTATGTCCATTGTTGGTGTGAATAGGGTCTTAAATAGGTTTAAATAGGTGCTATGCATGTCCAGTAGGGAGTTATTCGGGTGGCTTTCAAAGTTAGGCTGAGTTAGGGTCCTTAAGTACAAGTCCAGGAGGCTGGGGCCCACTGTCTGGAGGGGCCACTTTCCGGACACGTCTTTGACTCTATTACGTCGGGTAGTAGAGGGATTACTGTATAAAGCAATTGTACACAAACGCTAACGGATGACCACTTGCCCACCCAGATACACACAACCAGCACAACACCCATGCGCTCATGCTGAAACCTTCGCTGCTAATATTCATAAATATACCCAAAGTTACCAAAATTAAATAAGAAACCACCAAAACATTTTCGTGTTCAATCTTCTTTAATTTTTTCATATCCAGTTTCGCATTAGTTGATATTTTTCCAGTGACATCACATTAATGGAAAATAGACTTAATTTTTTAAGGGGGGGGGGCCAAAATATACTATTTTTCCATTTGGTGGGGCCATGGCCCTGGTGGCCTCCCCTTAATCCGCCTATGGCCCCCCCTAGTTGTTGGTCCTTCCCTCCACACCTCCCTCACATCTACAAAACTGATAAAATTCTCTCGCAGACTTTAAGGAAAACCTGAAAAAAGGTGTTTTTAGTCTATTTTTTAGCATGAATTCTGTGCAAACAATGTATCCAGCATATTTAATGAGGTTACTTTCTTACTATTTTAATGAGATACTTGACATTGCTTCTTAGGTACCAGATCTTGAATGTATGGTCGAATGCCAGAGAGAGCACAACATAGGTCCTCTTCAACGTTCAGCTGGTTTCCGTACTTGGTTCTGACAGCAACGAGCGTGGAAAATGCAGCTTTGCTAAAGATACGTGGATCCAAACATTGTCAGAATCCAGAGAGCTTGATGTGAGATCAGAGGGTAAACAGGAAGGCATCTGATGCAGAACGCCTCAAGATCCAGTTCTCTGAAGTCTTCCTCAGCTGAGAAGTTGAACTTTAATTCAAGAAACTCCTCATGAACTTCACATGAAGCATCAGGTCCTTCACACTGATATGGGTTCCTGATGAATTTCCAGGCCTCACGCTTCACAGCTATAATAGAATCTGATGAATTCTTCTTTCAAGTTAGACGAGTGATGATTTGTTTCTTCAACTCAGAGTCAAGGTAACTGTGAATGAGAGCAGAATCCAAGTTACTAAAGCTGGCTATATTTTCATCGCGAATTCGACATTTCCAGAGGTCGAGTTTGGCTATGAAGGCTCAAATGGTGTCGTGGTGCATGATGATGTTGATGCTTTTCCCTTGTAGTTTAAGGTTGATTGCATTCAGCACTTCATAGATGTCAACCAGGTAAGACAGAGAAAGCAGAAAGCCTTCAGACTGGAACTTGTCATAGAGATCTGCCTTCTGCTACGAATCTAGAACTATTGCTACATCTTCGCGTAGTTCGTAAAACCGTCGAAGCATATTTCCCTTAGAAAGCCATTGTACGTTTGTGCGAAAAAGCAAAGCTTGATGTTCAGATTCCATATCCTTACACAGCAGTTTGAAGAGACGTCTGTTTAAGGCTCCAGTTTTGATGAAGTTGACTACACTGATAGCCACATTCAGGACATCCCTCATTTCAGCAGGCAGAGTTCTGGATGCTAAGGCTTCACGATGAAGTATGCAGTGTGTACCGACAGCAGATGAACTTTTCTTCTTTCACCCTAGTTATGAATCTAGACTGCAGACCAAGCATGGCTGGAGCTCCATCAATACACACCCCTACCAGCGAGTCCCACAAAAGTTGATTATTTTTTCTGACCGAAGCGTGATACCATATGAAAAATAGCTGCTGCTGTTGTATAACACTTCTTGGGACGGCAGAAGAGCATTTTCTCTTTTACACTGTTTTCTGACATGAAACGAACGTACGTCAGTAGCTGAGAACACTGAGCGGTGTCAGTCGTTCCGTCACACTGGATGACAAATACAGGAGAAGCTCTTACTTGGTCGAAAATTTGATCTTTAATGTCCTGAGACATTTCATCGATCCTTCCCTTGACTCTATCATTTGAGAGAGAAATTTGGGAAAGTTTGTTTGCACTATGTTTCCCAAGAACGAGTTCTGCTGCACGCAGTAGACTTGCTTTTATGAGAAATTTTCCGATGTTATGGCGCTTCTTGCTCTTTGCAATCAACATGGCGATCTCATGAGAAGCCTCAACAACCTCTGAAGTTTGTAGCCGAAATGCCCCACTGCCGTCCACCTTAGCTTGCTTCAAGGATTGTCTTTTTGTTTCAAAGAATGTCTTGGGCTTGTCAACTAGGGCAGGATGTGTTGTCCTCAAGTGGCGTTCCAGGCGTGAGGGCTGCATTCCATCATTGCTCAAAGTCTTGTAATGTATCATGCACTGGGGAACCTCTGTGTCATCCTTTTGGAGTGACACGAATTCAAATCGATTATATTCGGCAAGATACTTCCGCTTCTTTGCACTCACTGGGAATTATTTGATGTGCAGTGGACAACACAAATCTGTGAGCAAAACATAAGGCACATGTAAAGTAAGATAAACATCAGGACATGATCATAAACACCACAACATGATGATAAACACAACCACATGATCATTAACAAACACAACATGATCATAAACACCATAACACGATGATAATCACAACCACATGATCAATAACAAACACATTATCATAAACACTACATGATCATAAACACAACCAGATGATCATTAACAAACTTCACATGATCATAAACAACACATGATTATTAACAAACAACACAACATGATCATAACTACCACTTCATGATCATAAACACCACCACATGATTGTTAACAAACACCGCAACATTATTGTAAACACCACATCATGATCATAAACACAACATAATTATTAAGAAACAAATCAACATGATCATAAACTCAACATTACCATAACCACAACATGAGTTTAAACACCACCAAATACTGATTAAATACAATCGGAATTCAAAACTTGCGAACAACAAACAGACCAGCACATGATTCTTCACAACTGAACAATAAACTTTAGGGCCACTTAAACCATTTTTAGGTAAATATAACAAATGAGATAAAACATACCTCAACAGGCTCAACTGGAGAAATATGTGAAAGAAGAGGAGTAATTATCACAGGTGTGTGTGGGAGGCGACTGACACTGAAGGCCCGGTAACGCATCTATCTATCCACAGTAAATACCTAGGCTGCTTCCCACAAAGAAAGTGGGGTAGCCGAGACAGGACGACACATTCCCAATTTACTCATCCACACACACACATCATTCGAATCTTAGCCACAAGGGGAGAAGGGACAGTGTTTAAACTTCGTAGCCACCATTTATATATATATATATATATATATATATATATATATATATATATATATATATATATATATATATATATATATATATATATCAATTCAATTCAATTCAATCATTTCCTGTGGCACCCTCGGGGATGCATAGGGCCTCGATGAACTCACACCACCACATCCTATCTTGTGCTAACTCCTCAAGATCTCCTCAACACTCATCTCCAGCTTCCCGTCTCATTGTCCTCACCCACGTCTCTTTTGGCCTTCCTCTACCTCTCCTACCAAGTGCCACCCACCCTGGTGTACCTCGTACTATTCCCTGTCTCCTATACACATGTCCTAGCCACTTCCATCGTGAGAATCTAACATATTCATCGATCGGCTGCACTCCCGTTATTTCTCTAATTCTACTATTTGGTATCCTTTCCCACCACTTAACTCCTAATATTCTTCTAAGTGCTTTATTTTCAAACACCAAGAATTTATTTTCCATAGTCACTGTGCTGTACCAAGACTCGTGTCCATAAATTAAGATATATATATATATATATATATATATATATATATATATATATATATATATATATATATATATATATATATATATATATATATATATATATGTAACTCTTTAGTCTTGTAATATTTAAGTCTTGAGTTTTGGTTAAAGTTATCTTGGTAATTGAAGAGCAGGAGGAGTTAAAGATGAATACAGGGAGTTGATTTTGTTTTATTATCTTCAGAGAAAGTTTAAGTTGAGCTGCGTATGTATTACAAGGGACTTAATATACTAAGTCCAGTTGGACCCCTCTTCTTATTTGATCTCTCCACTGCCTGCCGGTTCTATGGCCAGTCCCTTGCACTGCTCTGATTCCTACATTCTCATTTAGCAGGGGTCGTGTCACGTGTGCTATACTGTCGTGAAATGTTCTAGAAGCCTGTGTGTGTGTATGTGTGTGTATGGTCACGAGGCGCTGTTTGTGGGCTATTGTCCTGGTATGAGACATTCTGGAGAGGTGCTAACGTCATATCCTTTTGGCCCCTAGGTTTGACATTGACCTAACCTCTAGACTATATATATGTATGTTGCTAGCTATTATGTATTAAGATATTTTAGAGTTGTGACATCGCTCGGTCCCCCTGGGGGTAGGGGGGTTTCAAGAATACTCCCCCAGTATCCCTGCTTGTCGTACGAGGCGACTAAAAGGGTTGGTGGTGGGTTAGTGCCCCACCCCATAAAAAGAACTAACTAAACAAGCGAATAAAGCACCTCGGACCAGGACGGACCATACGTTGATGACTAAGGAACGGACAAAGGACATTCTGAGGGTGGGAACGTGGAATGTGAGAGGAGTGAATGATGAAGTGAAAGAGAGAGAGATTGTTCAGGTGCTTGAGGATGCAAAAGTGGATATACGTGGATTGACTGAAACTAAATGGGAAGGTGAAAGGGTGAGAGAATGGGAATATGGTTTAGGTATATGTGCGGGAGTTAATGAGAATGAGAGGGCAAGAGAGGGAGTATGTCTGATGTTAAGCAAGAAGTGGAAGGAGAATATAAGAGAGTATGGAACAGTGGGTGTAAGGATTGTATGGGTGAGGATGAAAGTAGGTATACAAGCGTGGGCGATTGTATGTGTGTGTATGTCCCGACAGAGGACAGAGTGGCAAAAGTGAAAGATGAGTTTTGGGCGAGAGTAGAAGCATGTATGGACAAATTTGAGAGGAGCGAGAGAGTGCTATTGATTGGAGACATGAATGGCAAAGTTAGGAATGTACAAGTGAATGGAGTGGTTGGTCAGTGGGGTGTGCCAGCTGAAGTAGATGGGAATGGTAGTACTTTGGTGGACATCTGTGCTGGTAAGGGGTTGGCAATAGCCAACACCTACTTTCGGCACAAGATGATCCACCGCTATACATGGAGGGTTATGAGGAGGATAGATGGTGAACTTGTTGAATGAAAGGCAATGATAGACTACGTGTATGTGGATGAGCGAATGAGAAGACAAGTGGTGGATGCAAGAGTGTGGAGAGGGTGGGGGAATGGAGTCTCGGACCATTACTTAGTGATGGCCAAAGTAAAGCTGCAAAGAAGATGGTTGAGGAGACAAAGGGGAAGACAGGAGGAAACAGCTCCTGTGAGAAGAGTGGAGAATTTGCAAGATAGTGAGAAAATGGCAGAGTATAAGAGCAAAGTGGAAGAAAGATTGGGAAGGTATGAGCTGGAGCAGAAGGAAGGGGTGGAAGACGTATGCAAGATATTCATGGAAGAGATAGGTGCAGCGTGTGATGTGGTTTGTGGAATGAGGAGGAGATGCAAGGGTGTGCAAGGGACAGCATGGTGGAATGATCAGGTGAAACGAGCTGTGGAAAAAAAGAAGAAGGCATACAGTGAATGGTTAGCGTGTAGAGGTAGGCGAGAAGATGAGAAAGAGAAGAGAGAGGTATATGTGAGCAGGAGACGGGAGGTGAAGAGACTGGTGAAGGAGAGTAAGAAGAAAGTGGATGAAGAGTTTGGGAGGAATCTGAGTGTGAATTGGAGGGAGAGTAAGAAAATGTTTTGGAAGGAGGTAAAGAAAGTAAGGCAGTGTGAAAGGGGAAATAGTAGGGGAGTGAAAGATAGGAATAATAGATTGTTGGTGGAGAAGAGAGAGAAATTGAGGAGATGGAAGGAGTACTTTGAGGATCTGTTGAATGTAGAGAGTGAAAGCAGTGCGAGTATTAGTGGTTGGGGAATGGCTGGGAGAAGAAGAGGTGAGAGGAGGGAGGAAGAGATCAGTAGGGCAGAAGTAGTGGAAGCAATGAAGATCAAGTTGGGAAAGGCCCTAGGAATTGATGGAGTGTGTGGTAAAATGCTGAGGTATGGGGGTGAGATTGTTGTGGAGTGGATATGGAAGTTGTGTAGATTTGCTTGGGAAGAGGGAAGGGTTCCAGAGGACTGGAAATCAGGTATAATTGTTCCTTTATACAAAGGAAAAGCGGAGAGAAAAGGATGTGGTAACCATAGGGGTATTTGCCTTAGTGTAACTGGTAAAATATATGGTAGAATACTCACTGATAGGGTTAGGCATGTGATAGAGGAGTTAGTTGGAGAAGAACATGGGGGATTTCGGAAGGGAAAAGGGTGTGTAGATCAGATATTTGTTCTAAGGTGTTTAGTGGAGAAGTATCTAGAGTAGGGAAAGAAAGTGTGTACTGCCTTCATGGACTTGGAGAAAGCTTATGACAGAATAGATAGGCAAGGTATATGGAAGATATTGAGAATATATGGAGTGGAAGGGAATTTGTTGAGTGCTGTGAAGAGTATGTACGAAGGAGCTAGGGCTACGGTGCGAGTGGATGGTGAGTTGAGTGAGTTCTTTGATCTCAATGTGGGACTGAAACAGGGTTGTGTGATGTCTCCATGGCTGTTTAATATATACATGGATGGGGTTATAAAGGAGTTGCAAGGTAGGACAGTGGATGTGGGGGTGTCTCTAATGAATGAGGGTAAGATTTGGAAGGTTCCGGTGTTGCTGTTTGCTGATGATACAGTATTGTTGAGTGAAGATGAATGGGAGTTGCAAGGTTTGGTGAATGAATTTCGGAGTGTGTAGGAGGAGGAAGCTGAAAGTTAATGTAAACAAGAGTAAAGTTATGGTGTTTGAGAGGAATGAAGTCACAGAATGTACAATGAGGTTGGATGATGAGGATATGGAGAATGTGAGTGCATTCAAGTACCTGGGTAGTGTGATGAGTAAGGATGGAGCTTTGGGGGATGAAGTGCGTGAAAGGGTACAGCAGGGAAGAAAGGTTGTTAGTTCACTGAAAGCAGTGATGAGAAATAGGGAGGTGAGTATGGAAGTTAAGAAGTCACTCCATGATAGTATTGTGATCCCTACCCTGATGTATGGAAGCGAGGCATGGACCTTGCAAGAGGGGAACAAGTCAAGAGTGAGAGCAGTGGAAATGCGTTACTTGAGAAGAGCATGTGGAGTGACATGGAGGAACAGGTTGACGAATGAAGAATTGAAGAAACGTTGTGGGGTGGATGTGGATGTGGTTGAGAAGATTAGGAGAAATACACTGAGGTGGTTTGGACATGTGGAGAGAATGGAGAATGAAAGACTGACTAAAAGGGTGTATGTAGGTGAGGTGGAGGGAGGGAGAGGGAGGGGTTCACCGAGGATGAGGTGGAGGGATGGAATTGAGAGGTATATGAGGGAGGGGGGGGGTGATTTGGGGCGAGGGTAGTCAAATGGTGGGTGACAGAGCGACCTGGAGGCGTTTTGTCTGTGGCCACCCTTTGCGGGATTAGGGCGTTGGGCTATTGATAGATATCGCTCGGTCACACAGCTGGTGGTCCTCTGATAGCAATCATCATTGACATATGCTAATCTATTAATACATAACATTGATTATAATATTGCACAGATATAATATTCATGTTAATATTGAATGATTCAGTAATATTACATTTTAAACAAGTTGTATACATAACTGAACAAATGCAATATAGTTAAATTGGTTATTGTATGACATATTGTAAGATGTGTATGTATAAAGCATATAACTGTGCAATGGTAATATTGTTAGGTCATTACATTTCATATGGAGTTATCCCTTTAGTAATGCCTAATATTTCACCTAACTTGTGTGATGATTCTGGTAATATAGAATTGTGTGTAACATTGTATGAAATGTTACATAATATTGTAGTAACATTGTAGTGATACATAATTGTAACATTGTATGAATTGTTACATAATACTGTAGTAACATTGTGGTAATACATAATTGTAATATTGTATGAATCTTTTATAATACTGTAGTAACACTGTGGTAAGGCATAACTGTAACATTGTATGAATTGTTACATAATATTGTAGTAACATTGTAGTAACACATAATTGTAACATTGTATGAATTGTTACATAACATTGTAGTAACACTGTGGTAATACAGAATTGTAACACTGTATGAACTGTTATATAATATTGTATTGTAATTGTTACATATCGTTTTTAGTTACATAATTGTAGCAAGTGTAACATAATGCAATCGTTTGTTACCAGATGATTTTTCCTGTGTACAGTACAGGTTTCTCCCTTCAATCGTTTGTTGTTACATAATTGTAAGATTCTTGTAGTGAGTTTTGTAGATCAGTTATACATATATTAGACTCGTGGACGAGTGGTTGTTATACAGTACATGAGTAGTTTTTTAAGTAGGTAATCTTTGCTTCCTTTTGTCGTGTAATGACAGGAGAGGTAAAGATGAGTATGGGACTAGTATTATTTGTCATGCAAATATTAACAAAGTCTCTCAGACATGAGTGAAGTATAGAGTCCCGCTAGCTACCTCCCTGTCTCGCTCTCTCTCTCTCTCTCTCTCTCTCTCTCTCTCTCTCTCTCTCCCCTGTTGCTAGCCTCCTTCTCCCTACTACCTGTCAGTTCTATGGCCAGTCCCTTTCTCCGCTCTGATTCCTACATTCTCGTTTAGCAGGGGTCGTGTCACGTGTGCTATACTGTCGTGAAAAGTTCTAGAAGCCTGTGTGTGTGTATGTGTGTGTATGGTCACGAGGCGCTGTTTGTGGGCTATTGTGCTGGTATGAGACATTCTAGAGAGGTGCTAACGTCATATCCTTTTGGCCCCTAGGTTTGACATTGACCTAACCTCTAGACTATATATGTATGTTGCTAGCTATTATGTATTAAGGTATTTTAGAGACATGACAACAGATCCTCACTGCATCACGCCACACGAAGGTCAACTGAGCAGTGCAATCAGCAACATCAGCAGCAGGGTCCGACAGCAGAGCTGGTTTACCCCTGCCACATCCCCTTACTGTACCTGCCTTGATCAACTTACCAGACCAAATGCAGGAGAATATCCCTCAGGGCTGCGTCATCGTTTATTCATTCACAATATCTATCCAATCATTTCTATCACATGCAGCCACTCATATTTGCTCAACAAACATCCTTCTCACATCCAATGCTCTCTTCACACTGTCCATCCATCCTATTTGTGGTCTTTCTCTCAACCTTACACCTCTCATATCCGATCCAGTTATCTTATTCACCAATTGTTCATCAGCCATTCTTTCCATATGCCCAAACCATCGCATACCCACTGCTCAACTCGATCAGTCATATCCCGCACAACTCCAGTTCTCCTTCTCACTTAATAATTTATCACACGATCCATATGCGTCACTCCATACATAGTCCTCAGACACCTCATCTCCATTACATTCAAAATTTTCCTCTGCTACACCCATATTCCACGTTTCAGCCTCATATAACGCAGTCGGTACCACAACATCCTAATACAGTCTTCTCTTTACATCCATTCTAAGCTAACAACATCTAAACACTTTTTTCATTCCTCCCAGCATGTTTCTTACTTCATTCATTCTAAACTTCACTTCTGGATCTATTCTTCCATCCACAGCAACACGTGGCCCTAAATACTTAAAACACTACCTCCTCAAGCAACTCATCATTCAAAACTATATTCATCCTCTTACCATCTACCAACATCGCACAGTACATCACTTGACTCTTATTCTCATTTACTCTCAATTTCCTCATTTCACACACCCTTCCAAATTCCTTTACCAACTGTCTCAATCTCTCCTCTGAACTGCCACCAGAGCAGTATCATCTGCAAACAGGAGGTGATTCAGATTCCACTCTCTACCATCAGCATTCACAAGACTCAAACCTCCACCTAACACTCTTGCATTCACCTCCCTTACAACACCACAACCAAGGCGACATCACACATCCCAGCCGCAGCCCCACTCTTACGGGAAACCAATCACTCACAGTATTTCCCACTCTTACACACGCTCTACTATTTGCATAAAAACTTTTCACTCCTTTTAGCAAACTACCATCAAGTCCATACAGTCTTCAAACAGTCCACAAAGCCTCACTATCACTTCTGTCAGACTATCTATCTATCTATCTATTGCCAGACGCCATAATCCCGTACGGGGTGGCCATTTGACTCTGAGTTATTTGTTTTACAGGGAGGGGAACGCCCAAAGTACTTTCTTACCTTTCGCTAAATACTTTTTAAACATCTGTCTCACATCAAACACATGATCCACGCATCCCCACACTCTCCTAAAGCCACACTGCTCATCACCAATCACTCCCTCTGTACTCCCTCTTTTTTATTTAACACTGCCATACACCTTGCCTACAGTACTCAACAGACTTATACTCCTAAAGCTAGTACATTCATACTGATCACTCTTACTATTATACAGCGGAACCATACAAGCACTTGTCCAGTCAACTGGCACCATACCTCTCACAAAACACACATTCAACAATCTTACTAATCACTCAAAAATAGTCGCTCCATCACCTTTCAGGGATTCCACAGCACACCCATCCATACCTGCAGCTTTCCCTGTTTTCATCTCCTTTACTGCCTCCTGCACTTCCTCCATCGTGATCAAAGAGTCATTCAACTCTCCCAACACATGTATTCCGTGCACCCTTCCATCTGCCACAAAATCAGCCTCCCTTTCTTCCTCTGCAATTAACAGTCTTTGAAAATAATCTGCCCATCTCGTTCTTGTTGCATCCACCTCAATATTAACATCCTCCCATCCTCTGCTTTTACTCGCTCTTCCTTCCCAGACTCTCCCTTTTGCATCCTTTTCATCTCCTTCCAAAACATTTGCTTATTCTGTTGAAAATTCTCAGTCAACTACCTACCTCACCTCTCATCTGCAGCCACTTTAGCATCACGCACAGCCCCTCTCACTCTATTCCTCTTTTCCTTATACCTCTCATAATTATAACACCTCATCCTTCCTCTGCAGCCACACTTCATATGCATTTCTCTTCTTAGCCACAGACATATTTACTTCCTCGCACCATCATTCACTTACCTTTCTTACACTACCACCCACTCGTCTCACACCACACACCTCTTCTGCATGCCCCACCACAGCACTCTTAAAGAACTGCCATTCCTCCTCCAGACTGTCATTTTCCTGGTCTTTCACTGCTTTTCACTCGTCTTTCACTTTCTTTTGATAATCTATCATTTTCTCTCTTTTATCCAACTCACTCACTTTCAAAACTTCCCTGCCACACCTAACTCTCCTAGCTGTCATCCAACTCTTACCTGCTCTGAAATTTCCCTCCACCAAGTAGTGGTCAGACATATCTCCACCCCCTCCTCTCAAAACTCTCACGCCCAGGAATCTTCCTTTTACATTCCTGGACACAACCACATAGGCCATCAATGCTCTATCATCAACCCTTCCACCCTCCTGTCTCACCCACGTATATTTATATCTTTCTTCTCACACAAGGTAGGCAATTTCCAATCACCATCTCTCACTCAATACATATCCCTATCATTCGTTCCCCATTTTCATTTCTTCCAGGCACACCATGCATATCAACTGCACGTTCAACTGCTACATTTCCTACTCTAGCATTCAGAACTCCCATCATTACCATATTCATATTCGCTCCACAACTCTGCAGACACTCATCAACATCCAGAATGACTCCCTTTCTTCTGCATCCTTTTCGCTACCAGGCCCATGTGCACTCACAAATACCCACAACTCACATTCAAATTTCGCTTTCACCCACAACCGTCTCAATGACACCTTCTTCCATTCAGTCACACACTGCTGCACTTCCTGGCTCACTAACAAGGCTACACCTTCTCTCGCCCTTCCTCTATCACCACCTGACATCCTTCCATTCACACTTTCAAACTTAGACTCTCCTTTCCCTTTCATCTTTGTTTCACTCAGTGCTAAAACATCCAACTTTCTTTTCACAAACATTCTCCCAGTCTCCTCCCTTTTAGCCTCAATAGTACTACATCCACTCACATTCATAGACCCAATCTTCAGGGTATGGGGATAACTGAATCCCCCGTCGCTTTCTATGCTCTGTTTCACTGTAGGAACTAAAAAACAGGAGGGGGTATGTAGTCCCCTCACCCCGCCCTTTTTAGTCGCCTTTTACGACACTCAGGGAATACGGTGGCAGAATTCTTCCTAGCACAACCTGGTCGCACAGTGGTAGTACCACCCCATAGTGCGGCCAGATTGTAACGCATGACATTAAATTTAATAAGTACAGAATATAAGCCTAGTAGCATATAAAAAACTAAAATTAGTAAAGGCAATACTCTGTATTTTTTTTCGTAATCGTCTCGATATTAGCCACGCCCTTGTTAAGAGAATTACAAATATAATTAGAGAGATTCCTTATTTTCCCCCCTGGCTCGCCCCCCCACCCAGATAATTACTCACGTTCTCCTAAAGGGGCGAGCCCCCCAGGTCAAGAACCTCTTGGTTAGACACTGTATCATTAATGTATGCATTACACATTTTTGTCCCAGACTGAAGACTTGTCCACAGTGTCATCGTCGGTTTTAGTAATAAAGTACCAGTCATGGCTTCCTATTATTTAGGTCGTGTTCATTTCTGAATTACGTGTCTTGATTATTCGATACATATCTTATCACACACACACACACACACACACACACACACACACACACACACAATGAGGGGAATTAATACGTACATGAGCATTGCAATAAGATTATATTTGATAAAGAACACAGGGGCCCTCCAAGCAAAGCAACAGAAGAATGCAGCAACCATACACACAGAATCAACCTGATAATCGACAGACCATTTTACCTTATCTGTGTCCTTGGCCAAAAAATGATCATAAATTTAGTTCATCTACCCTTCAATGTAAGCTCGATTTTTAAAAATTTGGTCCCTATTAACATCTACGCGATTTAGTTAACTTTGGAGAAGCCACTTGTAGTGAAGAGATTGTAAACAGTTTTCTTAACCCCTTTCCAATCCTATTTTCCCCCCTAATCTGAATAAAATTGAATAAAAATATCGAAGACTTCAAAATATGGGACGTCAGTATTTTGAGGAACGTGACTGGTCAGTTCTGGTTGGGAAATAACACAGAGGAGCAGATAAAGAAATTAACAGATTTGTGTGGTGTGTGCAGGGGATTTTTCACCCATATCCTCATCCTCACCTTCATCATCATCATTATCATATTATTATTATTATCATTATTATTATTATTACTATTATTATTATTATTATTAATAATATTATTATTATTATCATTATTATTTGTATTATGGAACCTCTTTTCTTGCCTACATTTCAGTCGACAAATATACATCGAATTCTGGCAAATCATCATCAATCTTTTCTTCTGTCGCAAGGAAGGAGTGTTAGAATCCAGAAAAAAGAAAAGAGGAAACACGCAAGTAGGAAAATTACCTAATCTCAATATTCTTACAGAGAAGCAAAAAAGATAAAAATAGTAAAAAAAGAAAGAAAAGAAAGATAAACCCTTGGTTATAATATTAAAGAATTGTATATACCTAACATCTGTCCTATTACCTTACCCACTTAAAAAAGGAAGAGGTCATCCATATTTCCTCTTGTTCTTTCCACACAATTTTATATACTCTTTGGAGAGACTGTTCAAACGGAAGGAGAGTTAAATCTTAGCTTTCTCTGATTCTTTCCTTAAGACACATCCTTCCCAAGTTAAGTACAATCGTCCGAAATGTCAAGAATAAAATATGACATGGTGGTAGTGAAGAGGAAGGGGTGAATATACAGGGTACTATGTTGAATCCAGTCGAAGGTCTTCCTGGGAATGACGATTTTCAACACCCTGTATCCGGATGTACTGTGTGTGTGTGGGTGGGTGGGTGCGTGTGTGTGTGTGTGTGAGTGTGTACTGCCACCTCTGCGATCCAGACTTGCGTGGTCAAAAGGGGCAAAAATCAAGTTACTGGTGATGACCACTGCAGACTGGAAGGGTCAGGAACTCAGATTGACGGAGACTCTCTCCCAGTAGCGGCCTCTTCGGTTGAGTTTATTACTTTTCAAGTGGACAAGTTAAGAGTGGTAGCATACCAAAATGATGGGGTCAGTCTCCAACTCTGCCACCCCAAGCCCAACCTTCGCAGCTTCCCCCGAAAAAGCTTCTAAGGTTACACATTAACAAACTACTAGGTAAGCTCTATACCACCAGTTCTCAAGGGTTATACAAACAATAAAGTTCGAGTGGAAGGAAATGTGCATTAACAAGATCAAAAGAAAGATTGAAATCTTCTTCAGTTACCTCCTTTACAGATTAAACCTGAATCAGTTGGCACGTTGTTCAATATATATATATATATATATATATATATATATATATATATATATATATATATATATATATATATATATATATATATATATATATATATATATATATATATATATATTGTTACATAGCCTATGATTTCATCATCCTTTGTATAATTCTAACGTACAGTATGCTGCATGTTTGATCACGATTCGCCTCGCGGCTTCCATATTGATCAAGCTTCCGTGTTCTACCTCACTACCCCCTTCTCCCCCTTATAGTAGAGTTAAGTCGTTCTTTCTGTTGTTCAGAGCAGGATTGTCAACTCTTTGTCCCCTATGGCTTCATTTGCGCGTCCTTCTTACAAGTTGTATCAAGCTCTGCCGGCCTCTATATAATGAGCTCAGTCTCTGCATTATTGCCACTTAGATCTGCTCCTCATTTTGTTCACATCTCTGTCCTCCCCTGTACGGTTGTTATTGTTTTTGTGAGTGCTCTGGAAGTCTCCAACCATCTAGCTGCTGTGTAATTTGAGTATAAGTGTTATTACATTTTTTCTTGTACTGTATAGCATAAGATGTTAATTCGTAGGTCTAGTGAGGTTTTTGTGATTCATGTGTTTTAGGTGTCAGCCATTATTAATAATATTTTGTATCTGTAATAATATATCTTGCAGTAACTGAGTATTATCCGGTTTTCTCATTTTATCAGGGCTGACTTAGATAAATTTACTCTTGCTAATTTCGTGTTAATAGAGGCTATTGCAGTTAACCATATATTTAACCTGTTTTTTGCCATTTACATTATCCTTATGAGTCCTGAATGTTTAGTTGTTAGTTTGAGCATTAAATTTTAACTTGTAATTTTACCTAACTCTTTTATTTTGAACCTGAAACTTTGCGGGACAGTAGTGATTTTAATCTCTGTTCCGTAACATAAATTTGGCGACCTCTTATCAGGATATTATCATAAGGATATTGGTTGATATTTTGTGACTGTGATTTATTCATGATGTCTACTATTACTACGCTTGATGAAGCCAAAGATTTTGTGTCAAATGTGCAAACAGTGTGTGATGTAGAAAACAGAACAAAGAATGAACTTAAGCTTGTTGCTCAACAGTTGGGAATTGCTGTTCACTCTCATCATTCTAAAGATCAAATTGTTGACATGATTAATAAAAGCTTGTTTAATGTAACTCCTCCAGATGAGCAAACGCAGATTGAAATAGCTAAGTTACAGCTAGCCCTGCAGGAGGCTCGTGCTAAGGAGGCTGAGTTTCAGGCACGTTCTAAGGAGGCACAGGCACAAATTGAACTTGCTAGGATTCAGGCAGACCATGAGTATCGCATGAAACAAGTTGGAACTGGATCATCTAGCTCTGATGATTTTTGATGTGGCTAAAAATGTTAAACTTGTCCCTCCTTTTAATGAATCTGATTTAACAAAGTATTTTCAGTTGTTTGAGAGGGTAGCTACAGGTTTTAATTGGCTCAAAAAGTATTGGCCAGTACTCCTTCAAACTGTTCTCACCGGTAAAGCTCAAGTAACTTATGCATCTTTGCCTCAGGATCAATCTGATAATTATGATGTAGTTAAGAGCTTGATTCTTAAGGCCTATGAGCTTGTTCCTGAAGCCTATAGAATAAAATTTAGGACAACTTATAAGCACGATAAGCAATCCCATGTTGAGTATGCAAAAATCAAAGAAGATCTGTTAGAGCAGTGGTTAAATTCTAAGAATGTGGATTCTGATTTTGGTAAATTTAAGCAGATGATTTTGCTGGAGGACTTCAAAAGATGTATTAATAAAGATGTAAGCCTATATCTTGATGAGAAAAGAATAGATAATTTGTCTGATGCTGCAGTTTTAGCTGATGAATATGTTCTCACTCACAAAAGATATTCTAATGAAAATGGGAAAGCTGAGAGTAAGTACGTTGCCTCTACTCAGAGTACAGGTAACAGGAAAGAGAATAAAGATGATGTTTCTCAGGAAGTAAATACCAGCTTCACCTCTAGATTTCAGAAAAGTAAATGTACTTATTGTAGTAAGCTTGGTCATACTACGGAGAAATGTTTCAGGAGACAGAGTGATGTGAACAAAAAGGAGTCTTTAAATATTCAGTCAATTGGTCAAGTGTCCACCCTTGAGAGTTCCCAGAATTCTTTAACTGAGTTAACTGAACCTGCTTTGAGGGGTAAATTAAATTCTCATGATGAAGCTCCTCTTTTGAGCAGTAACGTGGGTGACACTCTCAAGAGATCATGTGCTAATTTCCTGTCTGATGGTTTTGTCAGTCCTCTGGACAGTAATGACAGGAAATCAGGTAAAATATATCGTGATACAGGTGCTTGCCAATCCCTTATGCTGACCAGTGTTCTAGGCTCTAATGTTAATTCCTCTGATGAAACTGTAATCTTACAAGGTGTAGGGAATAATTACTTCTCTGTCCCTCTGTGCAGAGTGAATTTAGAGTCTGGTTTTGTTAATGGTTCCGTTATGGTTGGGTTGGTTGAGACACTCCCAATGTCAGGTGTAACTTTCTTACTTGGAAATGATATTGGTGGAAGTCAAGTGTGTCCAGCTCCTCAGTTGTCTATTGAACCAGTGACTGTGACCCAGGATTGTGATATCCCTGACGTGTTCTCTGCATGTGCTGTCACTAGGGCTAAGTCTAAAGTTGCTGGTGACTTAGAGGATAATGATGATGATGATGTTATCCTAGCTGACACTTTCTTGCTAATTTGGACCACTCACCAGATGAGGCAGTACCCCGTAGTGTTGATAATTTGTCTAATCAAGAGTTGGTTGAGTTGCACGATGGTGAGCCTGAGTTGAAAGGTCTAGCTAACTCTGCTTTCAGTGAGGAAGAGTCAGCTGGTGCTTCTACTTGTTATAATATAAAGTCAGGAGTACTTATGAGGAAGTGGAGACCCCCAACAGCATCAGCCGACTGTGAATGGGAGGTTGTACATCAAGTTGTCATCCCTCATGTTTGTAGGCAGCATATCATTAGAGTGGCTCGTGATTCCAGTTTGGCAGGACACCTTGGAGTGAGGAAGACTGTGGCACGCATTTTGAAACACTTCTACTGGCCAGGTATCTTCAGAGATGTTTCCTGGTATTGTAAGTCTTGTCACACCTGTCAAGTTGTGGGGAAGTGTAATCAGACCGAAAAGGTTGCACCTCTAGTTCTCATTCCTCCTTTTGAGGCGCCATTCACCCGTGTGTTGGTGGATATTGTGGGCCCTCTTCTTAAGACTTCTTCAGGATTTTCTTATGTGTTGACCCTGATTGATATGGCTACTCGTTATCCTGAAGCCATTCCACTTAGAAATATCTCAGCAAAGAACGTGGTTAAGGAAATGCTAGGGTTCTTCACAAAGTTTGGTCTACCCAAGGAGGTACAGTCAGACCGGGGAAGTAATTTCATGTCAAATGTTTTCAAGCAGTCTCTGAAAGAGTTGGGCATCACCCAGATCACGTCTTCAGCTTACCATCCCCAGACCCAAGGAGCGTTGGAGAGAGATCATCAAACACTCAAATCGATGCTCAAGAAATACTGTTTGGAACATCAGAAAGACTGGGAAAAAGGTCTTCCATTCGTTGTATTTGGTGCAAGAGAATCTCCAAATGAGTCACTGGGCTTCTCACCCTTTGAATTACTGTTTGGCCATGAAGTAAGAGGACCCCTTAAGCTACTCTAGGAATGCTGCTGTCGGAGGAAGATGACGTCAACCTGCTGGAGTATGTGATGAAGTTCAAAGAACGGCTGTCCACTGCTTTACAGCTGGCGAGAGAGAATTTAGGAGCTGCTCAGGAGAAGATGAAGAGTTGGTATGATAAGAAGTCCAGGTTACGCCACCTTCAGCCAGGAGATCAGGTTTTGATTCTGCTACCGGTGCATGGGCAACCTCTTCAAGCCAAGTTTAGTGGTCCTTATTTCGTGGAGAAGAAACTCAGTGATGTCAACTATGTCATCGCCACACCAGATCGTAGAAAGAACAAGCAACTTTGTCACATCAACATTCTAAAGTTATATCACAGGCGGAACGAAAATAACCCAGTCTGCACTGTAGCTATTCCACCCGAGTCTGCAAGTGAAGCTCTCCCATGCAGCATGAGCCTGAGTGATAGTTTGGGGAAGAATCCTGATATCATGAATGATCTCCAGACTAAGCTTTCTCATCTAGCTCCCGAGGAAAGGCAGGAGTTTTCGGCATTACTGCAGGAGTACCCGAAAGTGTTCCATGCCACTCCAAGAAGAACCACTGTGTTGATGCATGATGTCGATGTTGGAGACGCAAAGCCAATTAAACTGCCTCCTTACCGTGTGAACCCAGTGAAAGTTCCTCTCATCCAGAAGGAGCTTGGCTACCTGTTGGACCACAAGATGATTGGGCCCTGTCAGAGCGAGTGGAGTTCTCCTGTCACTCTAGTCCCTAAGCCAGGTGGGTCACAGCGGCTTTGCATTGACTACAGACGTGTTAATCAGATAACCAACACAGACACTTACCCTCTCCCTCGTGTGGAAGATTGCATAGACAAGATCGGAAAAGCTAGGTACATAAGTAAGTTTGATTTGTTAAAGGGATACTGGCAAGTACCTATGACTGAACGTGCTAGGGAGATCTCATGTTTTGTAACACTAGGAAAGACTTTTTTATGTTCTGTAATGCCATATGGTATGAAGAATGCACCAGTCACATTTCAGAAGCTCATGAATGTTGTAACGGAGGGTTTGGCAGGGTGTGTTGTTTATATTGATGATGTATTATTCTTCAGTGACAACTGAAAAGATCACCTATGCCATGTCAGTAAATTTCTTGAGCGTTTGGTTCAGGCTAATCTTGTAGCTATATTTATCAAAGTGTGAGTTTGGTCAAGCTAAAGTTCAGTACCTTGGGTACGTAATTGGTGATGGACACGTTGCACCACCAGCAGCTAAGGTTCAGGTTATAAGTGATCTTCCCAGACCTAAAAGTAGGAAAGAGCTACAAAGATTTTTGGGAATGGTAGGTTATTACAGGAGATTTGTTCTTAACTTTTCAATTCTTGTATCACCACTTACAGACCTACTGAAAAAGGGAGTTAAATTTGTCTGGACCGATAACTGTGAATCCTCTTTCAGCAAACTTAAAGCTATCCTATTAAGTCAGCCAGTGCTCGCTGCTCCAAATTTTGCTAAGCCTTTTAAGATGGCTGTTGACGCAAGTGATACAGGAGCTGGGGCTGTTTTGCTGCAAGAGGATGATCAGGGTATTGAACACCCTGTATCTTATTACAGTAAGAAGTTCACTCCACCTCAAAAGAACTACTCAACTATTGAGAAAGAGCTTTTGGCCTTGATTTTGGGTTTACAGCATTTTTCATTTTATTTGTGTTCTGGTTTTGACCCTATAGTCATTTATACCGATCATAACCCACTGAAATTCCTTAGTAAGTTTAAAGATAAAAATCAGAGATTGACAAGATGGAGTCTACTTCTTCAGGAGTATTCATTAGACAAACAACATGTCAAGGGGAAAGAAAATGCTATTGCAGATTGCTTATCTAGATTTTAGACAGATTGTTTTTAGAGTAATAAGAAATTTCCTTTGTAAATTTCTTTTTTTTTTTTTTGTGGGGAGGTGTTACATAGCCTATGATTTCATCATCCTTTGTATAATTCTAACGTACAGTATGCTGCATGTTTGATCACGATTCGCCTCGTGGCTTCCATAGTGACCAAGCTTCCGTGTTCTACCTCACTCCCCCCTTCTCCCCCTTATAGTAGAGTAAGTCGTTCTTTCTGTTGTTCAGAGCAGGATTGTCAACTCTTTGTCCCCTATGGCTTCATTTGCGCGTCCTTCTTACAAGTTGTATCAAGCTCTGCCGGCCCCTATATAATGAGCTCAGTCTCTGCATTATTGCCACTTAGATCTGCTCCTCATTTTGTTCACATCTCTGTCCTCCCCTGTACGGTTGTTATTGTTTTTGTGAGTGCTCTGGAAGTCTCCAACCATCTAGCTGCTGTGTAATTTGAGTATAAGTGTTATTACATTTTTTCTTGTACTGTATAGCATAAGGTGTTAATTCGTAGGCCTAGTGAGGTTTTTGTGATTCATGTGTTTTAGGTGTCAGCCATTATTAATAATATTTTGTATCTGTAATAATATATCTTGCATTAACTGAGCATTATCCGGTTTTCTCATTTTATCAGGGCTGACTTAGATAAATTTACTCTTGCTAATTTCGTGTTAATAGAGGCTATTGCAGTTAACCATATATTTAACCTGTTTTTTGCCATTTACATTATCCTTATGAGTCCTGAATGTTTAGTTATTAATTTGAACATTAAACTTTAACTTGTAATTTTACCTAACTCTTTTGTTTTGAACCTGGAACTTTGCGGGACACTAGTGATTTTAGTCTCTGTTCCGTAACAATATATATATATATATATATATATATATATATATATATATATATATATATATATATGGTCCTAATATCAAATCCACAAAACTTAGCTCCTTTGTCCCAGTCCAGTGTGTTTCTTCTTAATTGTCCCTCTGAGCACATAGTTCATTGCTCCAGTCCTCTGCCACTCCCGACCTTGACTTCCACACTGGGACCTTGACTCATGCACTGGGACCTTGACTCACTCACTGGGACTTTGATCTCCACACTTGAACTCGCTAGAAGTTAATATATATAATGAATAACTATTCTCCCCAATGCAAGTAATCCCTTCACATGATCAAGAAAGTCTCATATTAAAGAAACATGAGTTACAACACTCGGCATCTCAAGTAATAACGGAATAACACATGGCACTAGAAACACATAGGTCTGCTCAAAATAATTATTGTAGTGATAACATGGAAGAAAAAGTACTATAACAAATGAGCATGAAGAATTCTACCCATGAAAATCATCATTGCATCGTTATCATTGTGCCTCACAAAGTAACTACGTGAACATTAACTCACAACTAACACAGTCCTAATAAGTACTGAATTCCAAAGTCACCCCAACACATTAATAATTCACAGTTCCAGGGCACCTGATACTTGGCCAACAAAAATCACACATTTATCTGAGACTCAGACAGAACTAGCTAGCATTCTCGTATTCCAGTAACACACTAAATAATAATATAAAGTACATTACACAAATATATGGGAAATGCCTCACTATTCAGCTCACAGTATACCCTAGTGGTGAGCGGGAAACTCGGGACTCGCCCTTCCAATGGCTAATGGCGTCACCGTTACACACTTCCTGGGGAACTACATCACTGATACCACCCGAGTCTATGTCTCTGTTTTCGTCACTATTATCGCGCTTCAACATACCAGACATAAATATCGTCAAATTACTTTCAGAATTCCTTGGGGGGGCGGGGAAGATGACGACAGTACCAACCACCCATCACATATCACGGTCGGTGAGCGAGTGAAGTACCAACCTACTCGTGGTGGAAAGGGGGAGGGGGGGATGAAGGCTTACGCAAATTATAATTTTCATTATTATAGACTCGTGATAGACTCAATATGATGCCTTTCCCCTTACAATCGATTACCCGAAAAAAATGACATTCTCTAGTTACCATAATAACTCACCAACACCTCTCTCTTTATAACCTTACATCGAAAAACAATAAAAATAATCGTGCCTTACATTACGTTGCACACGCATACATTATGCTGGATTACGTGACCATAGGCACATGTTCCTTCTCACTCGAGTTTTTATATTATAAAGAGACTTAATACTAGTAAATTACAGTAGGGAAAAAAATGACTTAGCAACTAGGTAACTTAATCTATGTTCTGATCACTTCCGTAACAACTATATATACCCTGGCCACACTGTCTCATTAAACTGAACTTTTGGTCATATAAAATGAACTTACAACTCATTATCACTTCCGGGCACTACATGTGTATGTGTGTGTGTGTGTGTGTGTGTGTGTGTGTGTGGTGTGTGTGTGTGTGTGTGTGTGTGTGTGTGTGTGTGTGTGTGTGTGTGTGTGTGTGTGTGTGTGTGTGTGTGTGTGTGTGTGTGTGTGTGTGTGTGTGTCCTCGCCACCTTCAAACATCACCTCAACTCAGAATAAACCATCACTTATGTCAGGGTTAAACATATACTCCATAAACCCCGTCACAACCTAAGTCAACCTCAGCTGAATAAAATCGTCTGAAGGCAACAAGAATACACAGCAAAATACGTCATCGGACTGAAGGTGTTACTCTTGTCCTTAATTATGCCAGTCCATTGATGCAGGCTGTGAAACGATCCATCTGATCCTGGAAAAATAATAATAAAAAACGTAAGTATACTTTTCATTTTATTATAATTGAACAGAGAAAGGAAAAACAAAAGAAAAAAAAAATCCATGAACATGTTTACAGGTGCCCTCCATTCTACAAATAAAGTGGTTAGTAATGAAGCTTACACTGTGGCTGCCATATGGAGATTGTTTCAAGAATTTAACTTCGTATTTTCGAAGAATATTAAGGTATTCATAAAAGCAACCTTAACTGAAAAACCTCTCTGAGCATGAATCAGATCCCTAGAACACATCCCCTAGCATCCAGTTAGACACAAGGAAGACTGTTGGAGCCGCCCTGTGGGCTCCAGTCTGGCCCAGTTCTCTCCTGGTACAATGAGTGACTCATAGACTAATGCAGTAGTAAGCTGGACTCCGCTGCTAGACGGGTTTGTCAATTATCAGCTCAATACAACTATAGGATGGGGGAGGATTATACGTGATTTTTTGGGCTAATTTTGAGAAAAAATGTTGCATCAACGTGGACTCAATTCTCACCCGTAATGAGCTACGATGATTTTTTTTTTTTTTTTTAAGTAATAAAACGCTTTTTCAGCTTGGGTCCAATAATCAGCCGTTCGGGAAATGAAAATGAAAATACAACCAAATAAAAGCCATAGTGATGTGTAAAACCCACGTCTGACACTTTGCTGTCCGAAAAAACAATTCTAAGGTTGGTAAAGCCGTCTAGACCTGGCAAGAAGAGAATATAATAAAAATATACATTATTAGACTGAAGTAATTAAGTTAGTATTTTTGGCTGGATATATTACGTATCTGGTTCTTAAGACATCACCAACAATATCTTGACGACGATAAATGTCTCAGTAAACTTCGTTTTCCTGTTACAGTATTTAGACAGTATTTTGCAGATTGGGAGGACTTTCGAACTAAAATGTGTTTGACATAGCCTTCAATAACTCCATTACCGCTATAGTTCTTCCACTTTAACTTGGCCCAGATTTTTTTTTTTTTTTTTCAGTTATTTCATGTGGTTCAGTGGCAGAAAAAGACAACGCTATAGCTAGGCATTCTTTCCATAGCACGTCTACATGGCTAGCATCATATTCTGGTGATAATCGATTGTTAGAAGTCAATACCCAAGCTGAAGAGATTGTAATTTTGGGCCAAGCTAATGTAAAAAGAGCACTGAGGTACCTGACTTTTTTTTTTTTTTTTACTGAAGAAATTAAAACACTCTGCGGTGAATCGAATAAGATTTTTTCCAGGATTGACTTTTTTTTTTATACCAAAACAAAATTTGATTCAGTTTATGAAATAGAATTAAAGAGACGGGATTAAAGTGTAGATTTCAGTACTGCACAAAAGTATAAAACAAATTATACAGGTAGAACTAAAATAATGCTGACCAGTTTGATGGTGACAGAACTTTTTCCTAAATTGAAAGAAAAATGTCTTGGGATGAAAAATGAAGTCATAGGATAAAAAATAGTCAAGAGGTTAAAAGATAAAATGGTTTGGGATAAAAAAAAAAAAAAAAAAAGTAACTGGGCAAAAAATCAGTCATGACGTAAAGAAAGAGTCATGGGGTAAAAAAACAGCCACTGATCAAACATACAGTCATAGAGTTAGGGTGTAAAAATTAATATAAACATGGGATAAAAATAGTCATGGGTAAAAAAAAGTAGTCATGAGTGAAACAATTAAAATAGTCATCTACTGTACAGTATCTATCTATCTATTGCTAGACGCCATAATCCCGTAAGGGGTGGCAATTTGACTTTGAGTTATTTGTTTTACGGGAAGGGACACTAACCCTCCACCAACCCACTTGTTGACACGTAAGGAGCACGTATGATATGGTTATATGGTTACCACCCAGCGTTGTAAATGGTTTCTTGGCTTACAGGAAACCATTTGGCTTGAAACTCAGTGTAAAGCCACCTGTAAAGGAAAGAAAAGCAATAGAAAGTGACAGGAAAAATGGGAGAAATAGGAAGAGGGGAGGGCAGGCACAGAAAAAGAATGATAAAGGCTAAGGAAGAAGTAGGCAGCACTGCATCAAGTGAGTTAATGATGGTCGCCACCACCCACCACTCAAAATAGTCATGAGGTGAAATAAATACCTGTAGTCATGGGGTAAAAGAAAAAGACACAATAATAATCAAGGAGATATAATGTTGAATAAAAAGCGAAATCCAGCAGAGACAGACAGAACGAAGAGGTATTACCCGGTCCAGTTTGTAGGCATAACATCTGTACAGAGGAAAGTGGTTCATCATGGTATAGCCCACATCGGCGTCCTCGTCCAAAGTCAAGCACGATTCCTGGTATTCTGGTTAAGAAACATTACGGAACATTATCTGGCTGGACTTTGAAGACCCCTTGGAAGTTGTGGAGGACTGTGGAGGGAGACTGTGGTGGTGGTGGTGGTAATGGTGGTGAATGGTGGTTGTGGTAGTAGTGGTGATGGTTATTGGTGGTGGTGAAAGTTTGCTATGGTGTTGAAAGGTAGTTGTGGTGGTAGTGGATTTGTTTAGGGTGGTGGAAGCTCGAGGTGGTGGAAATGAGTGGTGGTGAAAGTTAGTTGTGGTGGAAGTTAGTTGTGGTGGAAGTTAGATGTGATGTTAGCTAGTGGCGGTGGAGGTTAGAGGTAGTGGAGGTAAGAGGTGGTTGAAGTTAGGTGTGGTGGAAGTAAGAGGTAGCGAAAACTAGAGGCGGTGGATGCTAGAGGTGGTGGAAGCTAGAGGTGGTGGAAGCTAGAGGTAGTGGAAGATGGTGGTGGTGAAAGGTAAAGGTCGTGGAAGTTGGAGGTAGTATTAGTTGGTGGTGGTGTAAGTTAGTGGCGGTGGAAGTTAGTTGTCGCGGAAGTTGGAGGTGGTGGAAGTTAGTGGTGGGTGGCGGTCTTAGACTTATTAGGAAAGGTCGTGTGGGGAAGGTGGTGGTGACAATGATGGAGGGATTGATGGTGGTGGTGAAAATGAGGGGGGAGGGATGATGGTGATGAAATTGATGGAAAGGGAGATGGTTATGGCGGTAGAGATGGAGGGGGAGATGGTTTTGGTGAGTGATGTAGGGGGAGATGGAGATGGTGAAAGGAGGGAGGGATAATGGTGCAACATGGAGGGAAGAAGGTGATGGTGACAATAAAGGAGAGCCAGGTGGTGATGGTGATAATGATGCAAGGGGAGACTGGGGTGGTGAATGGAGAAGTGATGGTGGTGTAAGGGGGTGGGGGAAAATGAAGGGGTTGGTGAAAAACTGTGAGCGATGTAGTGGAGAATTACTCGTGCTGAGTGGTGGACATTGTTTGTTTGATGGGAGTCATTTGGAGGATTCGGTGGTGATTGAGGTGGAGTGTAGATGGTAGTGGTGAAGTGGGTAGTGGCATACATCAACAACAACAACAACAATAATAATAATAATAATAATAATAATAATAATAATAATAATTCATAATAATAATAATAATTAATAATAATAATAGTATCTAGTAGCCTGAAACTGTCAGAGACAGTTACTTATGTCCACCTATGAAAATTTTTTTATTTGTAATAACTAAAAAATCATTCGTCAGACTGCCACCAAAAAGTAAGTAGACCTGGTCCTGGACCAAACATCTAATGGCAAAGAAGTACTCACTTATGTTTGTTTTTTCCTTTTTCCTGTATGGAAAAAAGACTGAGAATTGTTGACAAGTGGGGTATCACAAATTTCATGTCACTTTTTTTTTTTTTTCTTTTTTTTTATGTGTCCGACTCTGGGCATAGGCTTCACAGCCTGCTATCAAGGCCCAGCAGTCCTCCTGCATACCATACACCTCTACATGTCACCACTTCGGCGCTAACACCCACCGTCCATATTCAATACATGCTAGGGCTGTCTCATACAGGACTGGTGTATTGGTATTAGCGGGGGTATTTTTACATGTCGGCGGGTCTTCTGGTATTATGAACCACCTTCAAATTTTTTCCATACAATTTTAGGAAAAAAAGATTTATCATATGATTCCCTTCCATGCTCACCAAATTATGATAGTTTTGGAATAATATTAGGTTGAAAATTCATGATTCTGGAAGTTTTTGGACCTGTGACTTTGAAAAATATGTTACTGTCATTGATACTGAGTCATTGCAATATAGTCATGATGTAGTATATCCTCAATAAGTATGATGAAAATCAGAGATGAAAAGGGATGAAATAGTAATTATAACAATAATTAGAAGGCTGTAATTGTCAGAAACAGTTATTGATCTCCACCCATGAAAATACTGTTTTTTGGTATAATTCAAAAACAGTTGGTCAAACTGGCACAAAAAAGAATACAGACCGGGCCTAGACCCAAATAAACCTTTCAGAGCCAAGAAGTATTTCATTAATGTTTTGGTTTTTCCTGTATGGAAATGCAGTTGAGAAGTAGGATTTCCAAAACACCGTTTTTGGAAAAAACAAAAAAAATGTCACTGGATTTCCTTGGACATTCATGTATCTGTAGTACTTTGGGAGTAAAATGAGGTTGGTCATTTATGACTTTTGGACGTTTTTGGACTTGAAACCTTGAAAAATTGGTCAAAGTCGCTGAAACTGACCCTGCTGATGAGGGGGGGGGTCGTCTTGACAAGGTGGTGAGGCTTGATGCGTGGCTGCAGTGCCACCTATTCTGGAGACGCATAAACCTTTGTAAGGTTTAGGATCTGTCAGCACCATGGACCAAGCACCTCCGCCCCCCTGCATCACTGGTAGAGAAGGCTTCTGGTGATGTTGATTGTCCCTGTCCATCTTACATTTTGGGTGTGGTTTTTGCTTCCCCATGTGTTTGCCAAGTGTGGAGTCCCATAATGCTGGGAAACGGGAGTCCTGGGTGTTGAGCCATGTCACAGAATGTGCCTTGCAACTAGCAACACACCTCTTTAGTCCCCTATTCTGGCTAGACGAGCGGCGTGGTTTGGAGGAGCAGGTCAGTCTGCTGGTCACTTGTTGGCTAGGGTTAAGTGGGCAGTGGGGGGCCTTGGTGGATCCTATCATCGTGAGTCACCCTTGTGCAGATGCACTGGTAATTACCTACCTCTGCTTCCTCATTACTTCTGGGGTTGCCAGCAGTGTTATCCCTGACATGTGACCTTCCACTATTGGGATCTGTGGTCGGTGAAGGGGTGAAGAAAACAAGTCTCGTTTGCTGTATATGGCTTTAATATATAGTATTAATGTTGATGACCTTGCATCTATCCCTGGCAATTCAGAATCTCCATGTCACATTGCCACTCTGGAGACTTATCAGGCCCCTGGAGATTATCCTCCTTTGTCCCAGCACTGACCTGGGACTGGGAGGCGTTCACATTGGGTTGGTTCAGCTATTGGATTATGTCCAGAAGAAACAGTGGCGGAGTTGTATGCAAAATGTATAGTGCTGAAATCCTCTGAGGGTAGATCAGTGCTGGATATTGATATTTTTTATTTACACTGTGCCATTGTTTCAGCTTGTGGCTGGGGAACCTAAAATCACTTCTCAGAGGGACGGAAGCATCCTTATTGAGGTGTCCTGCCCAGAAGAGAGCTCCTGATTGGCTAAGACTTCTGGTTCTGGTGCAAAGGTTTCATTCATTCCTCATGCTACCTTTAACAAGTATAAGGGTGTCACTTTCTCTCGTGACCTCCTCCGATACTCAGAGGCACAGTTGTTAGGGGAACTGCTGTCTTCTGGTGTAAGGACTGTTGAGTGCCTGCAGAATAAAATAGGTGGTATTCTGACGCCAACTTCGACCTTGCTCCTCACATTTGACAAGTTATGCCTGCTTCTGTGAAACTCGTTTGGCAGTCACTTCCTGTGAAGCCGTACATGCCAACAAAGTGGTGTTTCCACTGAAAGGGGTATGGACACGTTAGCCACTTTTGGCGCCGATTATAGGCTGGTCTTCCTGGTGTCTGTGTCTCCTGTGGCGAACTAAGCCATACTGATGACTGTCTAGGGCACCTTCAGTGCTGTGGCTTCTCGAATCTATCCTCGCCAATGTCTGGAGAAGGAGATTTTAAGTATTCACATGCACGAGAAGGAATCATTTCCTGAAACGAAGAGGGGAACCCAGACTCACTTCTTTCAGCCCAGGGTTACTTATGCTTCTGTCCTTTCTGGAGCACCTGCGCACCATTCAGTGCCTCGGAAGTTGCCTTGACACGTTCCATTGCTCACTTTTCCGTCTGGTGATTTGCAGAATGCTTCATCAAGACCAGAACTGGATATAAGAGTGGTATTCGCTCATCTTATTCTCAATCTGTTTCTTCCCCCACATTGGTGCCGGAGGGTTTGCACACTTCCGTGGTGGTGGAAGATGTCCACACTAATGTGTGTCTTTGTTCGGCCTTGTCTGGCATGCCTGAAGTTCCATCTGTACATGGTAAGCGTCACTGGTTATTCAGAGTCTTTTGAGCCTGAGGACTGTCCACCGAAGGTCTCTGCTGTGGAACCTTCTGAGGACCTCTTTGCTGTTCCTCCTATCATTGAGTCTCTAAAGCCTAGTCACGGGCAGGGTGAAATTAGTCTTTTGTCAATGGTCTGGCCCACTTGGGGATGGAGTTGCACGGATTAATGATGCGTCAATTCCACTACACTGGATATCAACCTCACACAGTTTTGGTTCTGTGAACTCTGCATCTACTTCTGAGGCTTCTGATGGTGGTGCTGGCTGTCCTACTTCACCTACACCAACCTGTAAGCCACCTTCCAAGTAATTGATTCTTGCTGCTCAGACAAGGAATGTTGTAAAACTTCCTTCATCTTCGCCCCCACGTTTGCTCTCAGATGGTCGGCATAATGTCTGGGTTCCGGGTGCTGGACAATCCTTTTTCAGGGGTCTTCCTAAGCATCAGTCCAAACCTATTCACTTGTCAGGAGCTGTGCAGTCCTGCACCACTAAGGGATTAAAGTAATAAACTATGCCTGATCCGGGAAACATTGCTCTGCAGTGGAACTGCAGAGGTGTTAGAGCCAATTGAGAGGCCCTTCAACTGCTCCTGTCCTAGTTTCACCCTTCCTGTGTCTGTTTTCAGGGTTCTGTGGTTGGAGACAGGCCTCTTCCTGCTGCTAGAGGATATACAGTTTTCTACTCGCCACCTCTTGTAGACTGTGGTTCTCGAGGTGTTTGTGCTATTCTATGCCACACAGATATCCCACTCACTTCTTTTTATGTACCGTACAGCCCCCCCCTACAGGTTGTAGCCTGCCTGTTGCCTTTACTTACTACCCTCTGCACTTATCTCACTTGCCGATCTTGATCACCTTATACGTCAGTTTCCTAGGCCACTTGTTCTCCTTGGTGACCTAATGGAGCATCATGCTTTGTGGGGTGATTCTCTGTGTAATTCCTGTGGTGATCTGGCATTTTCAATTCAGAATTTGGACTTGGTTCTTCTGACTACTGGCAAACCGAAGCATTTTTATGTACAAAATGGTACTTTTTCTTTTATCAACCTGACACTGGTCTCCCCTCATAGTTCAATGGACTTTTCAGACTTTGCCGGTCTTGCACGGTAGTGATCATTACTCTATTATGATTAAGTCATGTAAATCTGTGCAGGTGGACCTTGTCCCTCGCTGGTGTTTGAATAAAACTGACTGGGCAGTTTGCAGTTCAGTGTATTATTGGCTAATGTGTTCCTGACTTTCAGAGTGTTAATGATGCAGAACAGTATTATACATCTATTGTATATCATGTTAGTTGGTATTCCTCGAATATCTGGAAAATTTTGTAGGAGGCCTGTGCCTTGGTGGAATGAGGTGTTTACTTTAGCCAAAAGTGTGTACAATGTTGCTGGTAGGAGATACGGGAATTATTATTTTTTTTTTTATTCTGTAAGAAAATTCGTTATCGCTGGGTTCTGAATAACTCACGTCGCACCTCATGGAGAACCTGTCTCATGTGTCTTCTCGTTGACTCCTTTACTACAGATCTGGAAGAAGGTGAGAAAATAACGGGCAAGTATTCACCTTCTCCTCTGGTACTTAAACTCCAGGGGTCCTCTGTATCCAGTGCCTCCGAGTTAGCTTCAGCCCTGGCAGTCACTTTTATAATGTTTCCAAAGCAGATCCCACCATGCCATTTAGCTTCTTTTGCCATCAGTAGGAAAGGTTAGGCATTTCCTTTTTTATATAATGGAGGAGAACCTTATAACGCTTTCTTCATTCATTGTGAACTGTGTGCTGCTCCCCAGCTTGTAGTGACTCTGTTTTTGAAACTAATGACATTCCTTATGCTATGATTCACCATTTACAATACGATTATCTGTTTTTATGAGACCTTAATTACAGGATATGGGAAGAAGGTATAATCTCCAGGAATTAGAAGATGCTTATAGTCCTCCCATTTCCTAAGCTCGGTAATGATCATAATCTATCTGTTACAAGACGCCTCATTCCCGTATGGGGTGGCCACAAACAAATCGCCTCCATGTCGCCCTGTATAACGCCATTTCACTGCCCTGCTTCGAGCTCACACCCCTCCCCCCTCATATACCTCACCACTCCATCCCTCCATCTCAGCCCCTTCCCTCTCACCGCTTCCGCCTCACTCATATACACTTTCCTCGTTAGTCTCTTGTTCTCCATCCTCTCCACATGGCCAAACCACCTCAGTGCATTTCTCCTAACGTTTTCTATCACATCCATATCCGCACCACAACGCTCTTTCAGTTCCTCATTTGTCAGTGTCTCTCCACGTCATCACATGCTCCTCTCTAATAACTCATTCCCACTGCTCTCACTCTTGATTTGTGTCCTTCCAACAAGGTCCAAGCTTCACTTCCATACGTTAGAGCTGGTATTACAATACTGTCATGCAGCGACTTTGTTACTTTCATGCTCACTCTTCTGTTCCGTATCATAGCTTTCAAAGAACCACCAACCTTTCTTCCCTGTTGTACCCTTTCAAGCACTTCACTCTCTAAACTTCCATCCTTACTCAACGCACTACCTAAATACTTAAACACATTCACATTTTCCATTTCCTCCTCATCCAGCCTCACTGTACATTCAGTGGCTTCGTTACTCTCGAAGACCATAACTTTACTTTTCCCTACATACATCTATATATTCCGTTTCTTACACATTCTCCCAAACTCATTTACCAAGCTTTGCAGTTCCCCTTTGTCTTCATGGTACAATATAGTATCGTCTGCAAACAACAGTGCTGGGAGTTTCCAATTACTGTGACTTTCAATAGGGTCGCTCCAACATTTACTGCCCTACCATGTATCTCTTTTATAACTCCATCTATATACAGATTGAACAACCGTGGAGACATGATACATCTCTCTTTCAATCCAACATTCAAACAGAAAATTTCACTCAGTTCACTATCCACAGGAATTGCAGCCTTAGCCCGGTCATAAATACTCTTCACGGCATTGAACAACTTCCCATTTACTCCATGTATTCTTAATACATTCCACATTCCATGTCTATCCACCCTGTCATATGCTTTCTCCATATCCATGAAGGTTGCATACAACTTCTTTCTCTTCTCTAGGAACATTTCCACTGAAGACGGTAAGAATGAATAGATGATCTACACAACCTCTTTCTTTTCGAAAACCTCCCTGTTCTACTCCAACTATTTTTCCTCTGTTATTTCCCTAACTCTGCCAATAAGTATCAAACCATATACTTTTCATATTACACTAAGAAGGCAAATGCCCCTGTGATTACCACACACTCTTCTTTTCCCCTTTTTCCTTTGTACAGGAGATTATTTATACCATACTTCCAGCCCTCTGGGACTCTACCTTCCTCCCAGGCCAATTTGCACATTTTTCATGTCCATTCTACTACTGTCTCACCTCCGTGATTCAGCATTTCACCACACACTCCATTAGTTCCTGGGGCGTTCCCAGTTTTGACTCTCTTCATCGCTCGCAGTACTTTCATTCTACTGATTTCTTTCTCTCTTCTCTCCTTCCTTCTCCCGGCCATTCTTCAGCCACTTTCACTCGCATCGCTTTCATTCTCCTAAGATCAACGATTCCTTAGTGTGTTCTCTCCATCTGCCCACCTTTTCTTCTTTCTCCACTAGCAGTTACCATTTTTATCTTTCACTCCACTACTTACTTCTTTATCACCCTAACTCTCTTTACCTCTTTCCAGAGCATTTTCTTACATTCCCTCCACTTTACACTAAAATTCCTTCCAAATTCCTCATCCACTGTCATCTTCCTCTCCCTCTCATCCTTCACTCAACTTCCTCCATGCCTCGGTTTCTCATCCACTCACAGCATGTTTTCTTCTTTTGCGTCACAGACTGTCTCACCTCTTCATTCCACTATGCTGTTCCTTTCACCTCCTTTCGTCTTCCCTTCACCCCACATACCACATCACAGTCTGCACAGACTTCTGTGAATATCTTGAACTTACCTTCCACGTCCCCCATCTGCTTCAAATCATATTTACCCAATCATTCCTTCACTTCTTTCTTATACTCTGCCTTTTTTCCATCCTCTTGCAACCTTTCTACCCTCCATGTATGGACTACTTCCTCCTGTCCTTCCCTTCTCCTACCCCTAATTTTCATTTGAACCTTGACTCTCACCACCGCCACTGGTTGTCAGAAAGTCAACTCCCCAACCTCTGTATGTTCCTGCGTCCATTATACACCTTCTCATTCTGTCACCCACACTCATATAACCAGTCATTGTCTTCCGTTCATTTAGTTCTCCACTCACCTTTCTCATCACTTGCCAAGTATATCTGTGGATCATTTTGTGTCTAAAGAGGGGTATTGGCTACCACCAACACCCTCCCTGTGCAAACGTCCACCAGAGTACTGCCATTTTCTGCAGGCACACCCCACTCTTCAACTACTCCATCCACCTTCACATTCCATATATTTTCATTCATATCTCCAATCAGAAACACTCTCTCATTCCTTTCAGATATTTCCAACCACACTTCCACATTTGTCCAGAACTCTTCTTTCACTCTATTTGCACAATCCTGCATTGGCGCATACACACACACAATCGCCCATATTTGTAGTCCAACATTCAATCTTACCAACACAATCCTTGAGCCAAGGGATCCATACAATCTTATGTTCTCCTTCCATCTCTTACACACAACAGTACAAACTACTTCTGCCTTCTCATGCTCACCTACTCCCGCACATATGCCCTATTCAAACTCCCAGTCTCCCAGAGTTTCACCTCTCCATTTTGTCTCACTTTTTCCACATACTTCCACTTTGCATCCTCAAGCACTTGGATATTCTCTTTCTATCACCTTATCATTCCCATTTCTTATATTCCATGTCGTAATCCGTACTATGTCCTTTGTTCGGTCCTTAGTAGTCACCTGTTAGTCTGTCCTGGTCCGGGGCTTTTTGTATGTATTTTTAGTTAGTTATTTTCCGGGACGGGGCACTAACCATCCACCAACCCACTTCTTGTCACGTAGGGAACACGTGATCGTAGGTTATAAAGTTACCACCCAGCACTGTAAATGATTTTTTGGTTTACAGGAAATCATTTGGCTTGCCACTCAATGCTAAGCTACCTTAAATTAGAGTACTGCTTCACTAAATGGGTGGGTGATGGGCGCTCCAACCTACCTCCCATTTCCTAAGTCAGGAAATGACTATTCTACTGTCATTAATAATCACCCAATTTGTTTGACATCTCGTGTATGCAGACTGTCTGAGAAGATTGTTAGTGCGAGACGTTTGGTATCTAGAGAAAAATAGTTTCTTCTCTCCACCACAAAGTGAGTTTTGTGCAATGCGATGTACATCAGACAACCTCATCAAACTTAGAGTCAACAATAGGCGAGGCTTCTGCATCTCGACAACATCCTGTGGCTGTGGTATTTGCTCTGGAAAAAAAAGATATGGCATGGCACTGTGGCATTCTGAGTCAACTTCATGATTCTGAGATTATTCCTTAGCGAATTCTTGTCAGATCGCAAGTTTCAAATCTGTATGGGCTCTTCACTTTCTGTCCTTTGAGTTCAGGAGAGGGGTGTTCCACAGGGGAGTGTGTTCAGTGTTCCATTACTTGCTGTTGCCATAAACAGTATAATACTGTAGGTTCCCTGTCCAAGGGGGTGTCTTCTTCACTCTGTGTGGATGACCTAGTTATATGGTTTGCTGGATCCCGGATGTGTGCAGTTGAGAGGAGAATACAGCCAGCACTGGACATGGTCGCCTGCTGGGCGAAACAGAGAGGTTTCCGGTTTTTTTCAAGCAAGACTATGACAATGCATTTTTATAGAATAAGGAAGGTTCACCCAGACCGCGTTTAATATCCAAGTGGTAGCTGGCTATAATGCAAGTTTCTTGGCTTAACATTTGACTGTTGACTTAACTGAGTTTTGCATTTGAAACATCTAAGGGTATCTTGTTCGCCAACAATGAGTTTGATGTCCTACACCTCATGGGGTGATCAGAAGTCACTTGTACACCTGTATCAAGCCTGCTGTTTAGACATCACTACAGTTGCAAGGTGTACTCCTCTGCTACTGTGCTGTGACTTTATATTCTCGATCCTCTGCAAAATCCTGGTTTGCGTCTTGCAAGTGATGCTTTCAAATCATTCCCTCTTCCTAATTTTTGGTCGAGGCTGGTGTGCCCCCCCTTAGATCTACAGTGCAAGTAATTAATTATTCAGTGCTGCAACCTTGTGAGAGGTATGCCAGACTCACTCATCACACAACCTGGCCACAATATGGGGTGCTACTACTACTCTGCGGCCAGGTTGTGTTAGGAAGAATACTGCCACCGTATTCCCTGCGTGTCGTAAAAGGCAACTAAAAGGGGCGGGGTGAGGGGACTAGGGACTCCCTCCTCTGTTTTTTAGTTCCTAAAAAGAGACTGGCCAGAGAAAGGGATGGGTGATGGAGTTATCCCCGTACCCTGAAGATTGGGTCTATGAATGTGCGTGGATGTAGTACGATTGAGGCTAAAAGGGAGGAGACTGGGAGAATGTTTGTGAGAAGAAAGTTGGATGTGTTAGCTTTGAGTGAAACGAAGATGAAAGGGAAGGGGGAATCTATGTTTGGAAGTGTGAATGGAAGATTGTCAGGTGTTGATAGAGGAAGGGCAAGAGAAGGTGTGGCCTTGTTAGTGAGTCCGGAAGTACAGCAATGTGTGATTGAATGGAAGGAGGTATCATCAAGACTGATGTGGATGAAAGCGAAATTTGAACGTGAGTTGTGGGTGTTTGTGAGTGCATATGGGCCTGGTAGTGAAAGGGATGAACAAGAGAGGGAGTCTTTCTGGAATGATGTTGATGAGTGTCTGCAGAGTTTTTGAGCGAATGTGAATGTGGTAATCATGGGAGATTTGAATGCTAGAGTGGGAAATGTAGCAGTTGAAGGCATAGTAGGTATGCATGGTGTGCCTGGAAGAAATGAAAATGGGGAACAAATGATAGCGATGTGTGTTGAGCGAGAGATGGTGATTGAGAATACGCTGCTTGAGAAGAAAGATATTTATAAGTATACATGGGTGAGACAGGAGGGTGGAAGGGTTGTTGATAGAGCTTTGATGGACTATGTGGTTGTGTCTAGGAATGTAATAGGAAGATTGTTGGATGTGAGAGTTCTGAGAGGGGAGGGTGGAGGTATGTCTGACCACTACCTGGTGGAGGGAAAGTTAAGAGTAGGTAAGTGATGGGTGAGAGCTAGGAGGGTTAGATGTGGCAGAGAGGTTTTGAAAGTGAGTGAGTTGGATAAGAGAGAGAAAAAGATAGAGTATCAGGAGAAATTGAAAGATGAGTGGAACGCAGTGAAAGATCGGGAAAATGGCAGCGTGGAGGAGGAATGGCAGTTGTTTAAAATTGCTGTGGTGGAGCATGCAGAAGAGGTGTGTGGTGTGAGACGTGTGGGTGGTGGTGTAAGAAAAGGAAGTGAATGGTGGTGCGAGGAAGTAAGTATGGCTGTGGCTGAGAAGAGACGTGCATATGAAGTGTGGCTGCAGCAGAAGGATGAGATGTCATATGAAAGGTATAAGGAAAAGAGGAATAGAGCGAGAAGGGCTGTGCGTGATGCTAAAGTGGCAGCAGATGAGAGGTGGGGTAGGCGGCTGACAGAGAATTTTCAACAGAATAAGAAAATGTTTTGGAAGGAGGTGAAAAGGGTGCGAAAGGGAGAGTCTGGGAAGGAAGAACGAGTAAAATCAGAGGATGGAAGGATGTTAATTGAAATGGATGCAGTAAGGAAGTGATGGGCAGAGTATTTTGAAAGATTGTTAAATATAGAGGAGGAAAGGGTGGCTGAGATTGTGGCGGATGGAAGGGTGCAAGGAAAAAATGTGTTGGAAGAGTTAAATGATTCTTTGATCACGAAGGAAGAAGTGGAGAAGGCAGTAAAGGAGATGAAAACAGGGAAAGCTGCAGGTATGGATGGGTGTTCTGTGGAATGCCTGAAGGGTGGTGGAGTGACTATTGTTGTCTGGTTAGTAAGATTGTTGAATGTGTGCTTTGAGAAAGGTATGGTGCCAATTGACTGGGCAAGTGCTTGTGTGGTCCCGTTGTATAAAGGCAAGGGTGATAAGTATGAATGTACTAGCTTTAGGGGTATAAGTCTGTTGAGTGTTGTAGGTAAGGTGTATGGTAGAGTGTTAATTATGAGAGTTAGAGAGGGTACAGAGGGAGTGATTGGTGATGAGCAGTGTGGCTTTAGGAGAGGCAGAGGATGCGTTGATCAGGTGTTTGCTGTGAGACAAGTGTGTGAAAAGTATTTAGCGAAAGGCAAGGATGTGTTTTGGGCATTTATGGATTTAGAGAAAGCGTATGATAGAATTGATAGGGAGGCTTTGTGGACTGTTTTAAGATTGTATGGACTTGATGGTAGGTTACTAAAAGGGGTGAAAAGTTTTTATGTAAATAGTAGAGCGTGTGTAAGAGTGGGAAATGCTGTGAGTGATTGGTTTCCCGTGAGAGTGGGGCTGCGACAGGGATGTGTGATGTCGCCTTGGTTGTTTAATATTTACATGGATGGTGTTGTAAGAGAGGTGAATGCAAGAGTTTTAGGTGGAGGTCTGAGTCTGGTGAATGTTGATGGTGGAGAGTGGAATCTGAAGCAGCTGCTGTTTGCAGATGATACTGCACTGGTGACTGATTCAGAGGAGAGATTGAGACAGTTGGTAGAGGAGTTTGGAAGGGTGTGTGAAAGGAGGAAATTGAAAGTAAATGAGAATAAGAGTAAAGTGATGAAGTGTACGAGGTTGATAGATGGTAGGGGGATGAATATAGTTTTGAATGGTGAGTTGCTTGAGGAGGTTGATTGTTTTAAATATCTAGGGTCACATGTTGCTGTGGATGGAAGAATAGATGCAGAAGTGAAGTTTAGAATAAATGAAGTAGGAAAGGTGCTGGGAGGAATGAAAAAAGTGTTTAAATGTCATTCGCTTAGAATGGATGTAAAGAGAAGGCTGTATGAGGGTGTTGTGGTACCGACTGCGTTATATGGGGGTGAAACATGGAATATGGGTGTAGCAGAGAGGAAATGTTTGAATGTAATGGAGATGAGGTGTCTGAGGAGTATGTGTGGAGTGACGCATATGGATCGGGTGCGAAATGATGAAGTGCGAAGGAGAACTGGAGTTGTTCGGGAGATGGCTGGTAGAGTTGAGCAGAGGGTGTTGCGATGGTTTGGGCATACGAAGAGAATGGGTAATGAGCGATTGGTGAAAAAGATAACTAGATCTGATGTGAGAGGTGTAAGGCTGAGAGGAAGACCATGAATAGGATGGATGGACAGTGTGAAGAGAGCGTTGGATGCAAGAGGGATGTCTGTTGAGCAAGGAAGAGTGGCTATGCATGACAGAAATAAATGGAGAGAAATTGTGAATGAATAAGTGATGATGCAGCCCTGAGGGGATATTCTCCCGCATTTGGTCTGATCAGTTAGTCAGGTCAGGTGCGGGTAAGGGGATGGGTCTGTTATGATGTGGCAGGGGTAAACCAGTTCTGCTGTCGGGCCCTGCTGCGGATGCCACTGATTGCATTGCGCAGTTGACCCTTGTGCGGTGTGGTGCGGTGAGGATCTGTCCGTTCTCCCCTTTGGGGCTAAGATGCGAATGAATGTGTTTGAATGGATGAGTAAATGGGGAGTGTGTCGTCCTGTCTCGGCTACCTCCCTTTCCTTGGGGGAAGCAGCCTAGGTATATAGATAGATAGATTATGTTTTGCATCCTCACACTCCACATCCCTTTAGTTATACTCAAGCAAATTATGGGAGATATAGGTCTGTCTGCAGTGCCTGTCTCTCCTGTCCAACTCCCAAGGATCGCTCTAAAGTTCCTTCCATAGATGCAAGTGTGCAAAGATATTGAGTGTACCAAGTCTTCTACTGCATCTCTAGCTCTCTATCAGCTGTTTTTAGATCATGCTCTGTGTTACATATTGGTATCGGGTTTTGGATGGCTTCCCCAAATTTTGTAAAGGGAGGAAGTCTTCCTCTAGATCCTCTATTTTAACCCTTTTGTGCGTGGATAAGTTTTTAAGTTTTCCCGGCTCTGACACGCAGGTTTTTCTCCCCTCCCCCCACAGGCCGCCGTGTCCTCCAAAAGTGTGTATTCTCAGTTTATTTTCACCACCCAAACCCCCGCTGCAGGGGGTCACCTAACGTGGTGGCGGGGCTTGAAGCGTGGTTGGCACTGCCACCTACTTTGGAAACATGCCTCCCTTTGTAGGGTTCGGCATTTGTTGACCATGTGGACCAAGCATCTCCTACACCACTGGTGGAGGAGGCCTGCTGGTGATGTTAGTCCCTGCCCACTTGTCATCTAGGGTGAGACTGTTGCCTCCCCACGTGTTTGCCGTGCGTAGCGTCCCATAATGCTGAGAGACAGGACTCCTGGGGGTTGAGCGATGCATCATGATATGCCCTGCAGCTAGTAATACACCTCTTTGGTCCCTTATTCTGGCTAGATGGGCGGCATGGTTGGGCCCGACCTGGTCAATCAGCTGGTCATGTGTTGGTTAGGGTCAAGTGGGCACTGGGGGGCCTGGTGGCTCTTATTGTCCTGGGGTCACCCTAGCCCAGGTTCCCCGGTGGTTACCTGCGTATACTCCCCTGCTACCCCTGAGGTCGCCTGTGGCATGTGGCCTCCCCTCGTTGGGCTCCGTGATGGGTGGGGGGTCGGGGAATTAAGTTTTTGTGTTTATTATTTTGGATACAAATAATGTGCCCTGACCTGCCTCTCTCCCAGACCTGAGCATGTCTTCTCAACCTTCACTTATAGCCACTCTGGAACCCTTCCAGGTTCCATGTGGCTCCACGGGGTATTCGGCCTCCCCTGCCTTGCCTCCCCGGTCCAGTGGCTCCCGTAACAAGGGTCGCAGGCGGAGAACAAGAAGTGTACCTGGCCCCCAGGGCCCCCATGAACGAGATTCAGATAATTTTTTGGTTGCTCTTCCTCCTGCGCCTTTTGTCAAGTTCATAGTTGGTTGTGGCCCTGCTGGGGTGGACCTCCGAAGGTGAGATATTTTTCACACGCATCACGAACTTGTTGCTGCTTGTGGTGCCACCCCTAAAGTGGTTCCATAGGCTGAAGGCAGTTTGTTGGTGGAGGTGTCCGACCCTTCTCAGAGTGCAGCCATTCTATCTCTGTCCATGCTTTCCGGTCAGTCTGTATATGTTCCCTCCATGCTTCATTGAATTATTCTCGTGGCGTTGTGTATTTTTTTCTTTTTTAATGCTAGGAAGAAGGAACCAAAGGCAAGAAGCCTGCAAAAACTGCTCCTTCCAAGAGAAGAACAAAATACAAGACAGAGCCAAATTCAAGATCCAATCAATTCGGGATACCTGGACACAGTGCGTTTGAAAGAGTGGAGATCATAGGAAGCAGGAAATTCAGACAGAGGGAGACAGTTCCAGAGCTGACCTGTTGCATAAATGAAGGACTGGGAGTAATGGTTAACTCTTGAATTAGAGAGTTGGACAGATTAGGGATGACAGTTTGCTGCTTGATGGGTGCTACATGCCCGTCGTAGAGGTGGAGGAATGCATGCAGACAGTTCAGAGGAGCAGCGACCATTAACGCAATGATAGAAAAGAGATAAAGATGGAACACTGCGGCGAAGAGACAGAGGTTGAAGGGAGCCAGTAAGAGGAGGAGAGTTAATGAGGCAAAAAGCATTTGACTCCACCCTATTGAGACGAACTGTATGTGGAGAACCTCCCCACACATGCGAGTTGTACTCCATACAGGGGCGGATAAAACCCATGTACAGACTCAACAATTGTGCAGGGGTAAAAAAGGAATCGAGTCGGCTTAGCACACCTAATCTCCTGGAAGCAGATTTTACAAGAGATGTAAAATGATCTTTCCAAGATAAGTCCCGAGTGAATGAAACCCCAAGCATGTTCAAGGATGATGCAGGATTAACCTGAGTATTATTAAACATTAGTAGGTACACCTGTGGAAGATTCTGTTGGGTTGATAGGTGTAAGAACTGAGTCTTTGATGCATTAAAAACAACAAGATTATTATTACCTCAGTCAGAAAAACGAGCCAAGTCAGACATTAGGTGTGCCATAGCCCCATCCCTTGTTTGTTGAAGTAACTGCTGAGATGGACGTTACAGGAACCGAATGGAAAGGTGATGGGTGGAGTCATCAGTGTATGAGTGGATAGGGTTAGATGTACAGCTTAGGTCATTGATGAATAAAAGAAAGAGCTGGTGATAGGACAGAGCCCTGAGGAACACCACTGTTGATAGATCTAGGAGAAGAACGATGGCCGTCTACAACAGCGGCTACAGAGCGACCAGAAAGGAAGCTAGAGATGAAGGTACAGATAGAAGGATAGAAACTGTATGAGGGCAGTTTGGAGATTAAAGATTTATGCCAGACTCGATCGAACGCCTTTGAGATGTCAAGTGCAATGGCGAAGCTTTCGCCAAAGTCCCAAAAGGAAGATGACCAAGAGTCTGAAAGGAAGGTGAGAAGATCACCAGTGAAGCATCCCTGACGGAACCCATACTGACGAGCAGAAAGAAGGTTGTGATAGGAAAGATGCTTTAAAATTTTTCTATTAAGAACGGACTCGAAAACTTTTGAGACACAGGATGTTAAAGCAATTGGACGATAGTTAGAGGGTTGGAAATGGTCACCCTTCTTTGGGACTGGCTGAATGAGAGCAAACTTCCAGCAAGAAGGGAAGGTACAAGTTGACAGACAAAGATGAAAGAGTTTGCCTAGGCAGGGTGTAAGCACAGAATCACAGTTCTTGAGAACAACAGGAGGGACACCATCAGGCCCATGTGCCTTGTTAGTATTGAGGCCTGTGATGTACCTGAAGAAATTTTAATGTCAGCCATGAGGAAGTCAGAGGGGGAGGAAGTGAAGGAGGAACAGCACTGGAATCGTCTAAGGTGGAATTGGAGGAGAAAGTCAGAGCGAAGAAATCTGCTTTATCAGTAGAAGAAACAGCTACAGAACCATCAGAGAAGAAAAGCAGAGGGAAGGATGAGGAGGTAAAGTTGTTAGAAAGGTTTTTGGCAAGGTGCCAGAAGGAGCAGGAAGAATTCGAATTAGAGAGTTGAGGGCATTTAGTATGGATGAAATTATTTTTAGCAGAGCGAAGAACAGACTTAGCACGATTCCGGGCAGAAACATATAAAAGATGTGATTCAGGGGTGGATTGGCTCTGGTACCTTTTATAGGCTATGGAATTGCTGATTTACGATGAGGCACACCTTGTTGAAGAGTTGTCAGCCCAGAATGTGATAAAGATTGAGAGGCTTAAAAAGAAGATGAATGGTGACCTTGTGCCAACTCCATCCTTGATTGTGACTTTCGATTCATTGAGCCTCCCTGCTGTTCTTAATGCTGCATGATACCGGTATAGAGTTAGGCCCTATGTCCATATGCCTCGTAGATGTTTCCACTGTCAGCACTTGGGTCATATTGGTCGAACTTGTAGGCACCTTGCCCTGGGTCTTCCAGTAGTCTGTGTGTCATGTGGTTTAGATGGTCATGAGGGTATGGAATGCCCTGGTCCTGGATCTTGTGTCAATTGTGGTGGTGAGCATGCTGCTTCTTCTAAATCTTGTGATCATTACAAAGTGGAACATGAAATTCTGTCTCTTACAGCCACGGAGAGGCTGAGTTTTACCGAAGCTAAGGACCGTGTCATGTCTATTTATGTCTGCCCAGGTGTGTCCTTTGCTTCTATTCTTTCTAGGTCAAAGCCTGCTGTGCACTTTCATGGAGCCCCTGTTCCTTATTCTGACCATCCTCCTCATCCCTTGTCAGATACTGGATGTACTACTTCTCCTCCTCATGGTCTCCCAAGGACTCCGGTACCTTTGCAGTCTGCATCTCGTCCGGCTGTTGCTCCTGTACCAGCTGCTACTCCTGTGTCAGCTGCTACTCCTGTGTCAGCTGCTACTCCTGTGTTGGCTGCTTCTACTGTGCCGGCTGGCACTCTTGTATCAGCTGCTACTCCCGCACCAACTGCTGCCCCTGTACTATCTGCTCACTCTGCTACTGATGCTCAGTCTTCTCCACAGTGTGCCTCTACAATTTCTAGTGTTTTGAGTTCTGGTGTAGAGATGGAGGTTGCATTCACCAACCTCAAACGGGTGAGGAGTGAGAAGTCTTTGGATGACTTCCCTCCTTCTAAGGGTTAAATTTCTGTAATGCATGAGGATTCTGAGGGGGCTCTACGTCAACAACCCAGCCAGTGGTGGCGTCTAAGTTGGTGGGTCTTTCTAGGATTCCAGTCCCTGCCTCTTGCTCAGGTGTGGCGGGGTTTGGGTCTTTAGATATTCAAAAGCCTTGGTCGTTTGCTCCCTCTGATCCGGCACCCAGCAGCCAACTTTTCATTGATTCAGTTGGGGAGGATTTGGTTGGCCCCAAGGTGTGAGCTTAACCCCCATGTTGGCGTGCGGACGGAGCGAGTGAATCTTCCAGGAAGGTTTCTGTGCTTCGGGCTCATCCTGATGATGGGCGGGATGTGTCTCGGGGTAAAGGTCCTTCCACCCATGGAAACTCTAAATCCTTATTGTCTTCTCAGTTGGTGAGGCAGAGCTCCACGCCTAGGAAGAAGGGCTTTCACACCCTTCCCAGTGAGGTTGCTACATAGCCTTGGTGTTTCTCAATTCATATTATTTAACACTAATCAATATGGCTCAATCAGTACCAATTTGTCTTCAGTGGAATTGTAGAGGTGTCATGGCAAATTGAGAGGAATTGCAGTTAATGCTCTCTGCTCTGAGCCCACTATGTGTCTGTCTCCAGGAGACAGTGGTGGGGGATAGGCCGTTTCCTTCTATCAGGGGGTATTAGGTCTTCCATGCATCTCCTCCTGGTGGTCACAGCGGTGGATGTGCCATTTTGCACCGATCTGATGTCCCCTTTATTTCCTTTGCATTACAGTCTCCCCTTCAAGTTCTAGCAGTACAGATGCACGTTGGGAGGTGCTATACCATCTGTTGTGTGTACCTTCCACCTTCCGTTCCTGTTATGCGTGCTGATCTGGAGACCCTATCAGTCAACTTCCAGCCCCTTTTCTACTCCTTGGTGACCTTAATAGAAACCATCTTTTGTGGAGTGTCTCACTTTCCAATCCCTGGGGTGATCTTCTTGCTCCTTTGGTTGGGGATTTAGATTTGGTTGTCCTAAACAATGGGAGGCCGACCCATTTGCATGTCCAGACTGGCACATATTCTGTCATTGACCTTACCATCTCCTCCTCTGATTATACCCTTTATTTTTCTTGGGAGGTCTTGCATGATTTGCATGGTAGTAACCATTATCCTGTGTTGGTCCAGATTACTCACTCTGTTCCTGCAGTCCGTATGCCACACTGGTGTTTGGATAGGGCTGAATGGTCTCTCTTTGAGGAACTATGTGTATTTGCTTACAAGGTTACTGATTTTTCAACTACTGATGATGCCGAACGTTATTTTACCAAGACTCTTTTCTCAGCAGGGGTTCATTCCATCCCACAGACTTCTGGTGTTTTTTCCCCAGAGACCTGTGATATGGTGGAATGATGACTGCTCTATAGCAAAAGGAGCTTACAAAGCGGCTGCCCATTAGTATTTTGCCAACCGTGGTGTTGTTTTTCTAAAAATCCAGTTTCGCAAAGCACGTGCTCACTATCGATGGGTCATGAAGAATGCTCGCCATAACTCATGGAGGTCGTATGTTTCTACAGTTACATCCTCTACTCCAATGCCTATGGTGTGGAAAAAGGTACACAAGATTTCTGGTAGGTTCTCCCCTCCCTCCCCACCAGTGTTGCGACTTCATGGAAATCTTGTATCTGCACCAGATGCAGTAGCCTCTGCTCTTGCAAATCAGTTTTGTGCTGTCTCAAAAAAGGATCCTTCTAAGCTATATGATTGCTATCGTAGGAATCAGGAGAGGCTGGGTCTTGAGTTTCGCTCTTGTGGAGGAGAGCCATATAATTTAGACTTCAGCCTCCGTGAGCTGCATGCTGCCCTCTCGGAGCGTGGTGACACTGCTCCTGGGCCTGACGACATTCCATATGCTCTGCTCCGTCATCTGCCAACTGAATCAATACAGTTTTTATTTCACCTTTTTAACAGGGTACAGAGTGAGGGCATTCTTCCCAAGAGTTGAAAGTTGGGTATTGTCCTTCCCATTCCCAAGGGCCTGGTAAGGACCGTTCCCATGTCTCCAACTATCGCCCTATCACTTTAAATTCATGTGTGTGCAAGCTATTTGAAAAGATGGTCAATGTCAGGCTTGTGTGGTTTCTAGAGAAGGGTTGCTATCTCTCTTCTTCACAGAGTGGCTTTCATAAATTACAGTGTACTTCAGACAACCTTATCAGGCTTGAAGCATCTATCTGTGAAACTTTTGCCTCTAAGCAACATCTTCTGGCTGTGTTCTTTGATCTTGAGAAGGCTTATGATACTGCCTGGCACCATGGCATCCTACAACTACTTCATGTCTTTGGTTTATGTGGTCGCCTGCCTGTGTTGCTTGGAGACTTCTTGACTGATCATGTGTTTCGAGTCCGTGTGGGTTCTACCCTCTCTGCACCACTATGCCAGGAAGAAGCTGTCACACAGGGGAGTGTCCTGTTTCTCTGTTTGTGGTAGCCATTAATAGTATCCTTGACACTGTGCCTGTTGGGGTATCCTCATCCCTCTATGTGGATGATTTAACTATATGGTTTTCTGGCTCCCACATGTCTGCTTTTGAGCAGTGTATGCAACTTATCTTGCTAAAGATTTCTGCCTGGGCCACTTCCAAGGGTTTTCGGTTTTCCCCTTCTAAGACTGTGGCTATACACATCTGTAGGATGAGAGGGGTACACCCGGACCCTGATCTCCAGCTTTGTGGCAGGAGACTCCGTTGTGTGGCAGAGACGAAATTCTTGGGCCTGACGGTTGACCGCCGTTTGACTTGGGTTTCACATTTGGCAAATCTTAAAGCATCATGTATGAAGGCTTTCAATCTTTTGAGGGTTCTGTCCCATACATCGTGGGGTGCAGATCGGAGGACACTCTTGCAATTATTTCAGGTTTTTGTAACCTCCAAGCTGTCATATGGCTGCAAGGTCTACTCCTCTGCCACAGAGTCCAGACAAAAAACCTAGACGCTGTCTGTCATCCTGGTCTTCGCCTTGCAACTGGAGCTTTTTGGTCATCTCTGATTCCCAGCTTGTTGGTGGAAACTGGTTTGCCTCCCTTAGATCTACTGTGTTAATCTGTTGCAGCACGGTGCAGGCTCTGAATTCATCGCCTTCCACACTCACTTGTCTGTGAGTGAGTGATGCAACAGTCCTGTTTTTTATATTATAGTAGACACCCTCGCATGCCTTGTCCGTTTAGTTATAGGGTTCGGGATATCATGGAGGAGTTTGGTTTGTTGGCAGTACCTGACAGTCCTGTTCGGATCCCAAGGGTTGCACCATTGATCTTGCCCAAGGTAAATTTCTGCAGGTTTTTTGCAGGCTGAAAGGATTCTGTTGCTCCTCAGTGTCATTTACAGTTATTTTTAGAAAAGTCTGCTAGTCATGGCGGTTCTGTGCCTGTGTATACTGATGGCCCTAAATCCACCTCTGATGTTGGTTTTGGAGTGGTGTTTCCTAATTTTATCCGTGACGGTAGTCTTCCTTTGGCTGCCTCAGTTTTTACTGCAGAGTTATCAGCTATCGTTTTAGCCCTGAAGTTAGTGTTTGTTCACCCAAGCAATTACTTTTACTATTTTTAGCGACTCTCAAGGGGCGCTTTCGGTCCTGGACTCTTTTAACTCTTCCCATCCTATAGTTTTAGCTATTCTGGAGTGGCTGTTCCTCATTCGCTGTCAGGGGAAGAGAGTGGATTTCTGCTGAGTTTCCTCACATGTTGGTGTCATAGGTAATAAAAGAGTAGATGCACTAGCTAAGGCTGCGGCTTTGCGACCTGTACTTGCTCCTTGTCCTGTACCTGCCACTGATTTACGCCCTCCACTACAGTATTATCTGCTGTTCATGCTTGTTGGCAGTTGTGGTGGGATAGCATTCCTGTCAGCAAGCAAAAGGAAGTCACGAAGTTCGCCTCCCAGGGAGTTTGTTTTAAAATGCCAAGTTAGAGATTGTTCTGGCTCGCCTTCGCATTGGACATACCAAGCTCACACATGAGTTCCTCATATGTGGAGGTGTGCAGCCATTGTGATGACTGTTTGGTTCCCCTTACTGTCAGGCATTTGATGGTTGAGTGTCCCAGTTTGGGCGACTTACGTCGGAGGCTGCTACGGAGACACCAAGGGGAGGGTGGTGTTTACTGTCTCTCTTCGATGCTTGGGGGAGAGCCTGGTACCTCCGAGGACGATGTGTTTTTATTTCTGAAGGAGGCTGGCCTCCTTCACCTTTTATGATTCCATTGTTTTTACTTTGATGTCTAGTTTTTAATATGGAGTTTTGCTTATTATTTTTATGTTACTACTGCTTATATTTTTTGCTTATACAGCACCATATGACCTTGTTGTGGTACCATGTGTTCTGTCAATCAATCAATCAATCAATCAATCATCATCCAAACATATTTATTTTGGCACAAAACCCATATATTCCTATTCGCTGATGTTTGTTCTACATGATAAGCGGAAAAAAAAAACACACACACACCAAAAAACACACTATACGTATGTTAGGGTGCTCGGAATGAACATTCGGGATCATAGATTTCACTTCCCAACATCACAAGTGGAATGTTTACTAATGATTCTCTACATATTATGTGACCAATCGAAAGAGAATTTTATTAGCTTTCGAATGGGTCAGGTCCAAGTTTGATACTATGTATGGTCTGCGAGTAATAAGCGAAAGTAAAACCCATTTTCGACAGAAAACAACTTTGTTATTCGGGGAGGGTTTGTGAAGAACTTTCAGTGGCACCCTTATGTTTTTATTTCAATACCCTATGCACAATTTCATCCTCTTTCTTCTCAGTAAAGAACGGTGATCCTAGGCCTCATAGTTTTCGAGAAAAATGCAAAATACTACGGCGTATTTCGCCGCGCACTGACCCGCCATCAGTCTTGCTTGTTTACGCTAGTTTCCCGTAGCGCGTTAACACTTTTATGCCTGATAGCTTCGCATTCTTTGGTTTTATAACAACTATCTCATATAACTTCTGTTTTGGTTTTAGTCCTCTCAGAAACCACACAAGAACACTAAACCTGTTGCTACCAACTGAAACTGAAGCTGTACTTATTTCTCTATCACTTGTGTTGAGGTAGAAAATAATATATATGTATATGTAAATATACTGACATAAATAAAGGTAAATAGATAAAAAAGGAAAAAAAGAATACCATGTACTTCTCCAGTGGCGATGATCTTCCTGCCGGACCACATTGGTTGGGAGCTGAGTTTTGTACTGCGTAAATGCACGTGTTCCAAACCTCATGTTGCATTTCGCTACATTTGTGCTAGCTCAGGTGTACAAAACACATTCTTTCATACGAGGACGTGGCTCACTTTTTCAGTCTTTTCACATAAAACATAGCCAAATATATCAGTACATGGGAAACACAGTAGATTTCACACACACACACAAAAAAAAAAGTAAATGCACGTGTTCCAAACCTCACGTTGCATTTCGCTACCTTTGTGCTAGCTCAGGTGTACGACACACACTCTTACGAGCACGTGGCTCACTTTTTCAGTGTCTTTTCACATAAATCAACCAAATCTATCAATATATGAGATAAACAGTATATTACACCACAACAAGTACAAGTACATGGCCCTTACCTGTCCGCTAAGGTGAAGCAGATGATGTTTCCCTTACCAGATGATGCTGCAGTGTTTACAATTTTATTTCACAATACACATAATCAAATCCATCATTTTATGAGACACACATGATATTTTACCACAACAGTACCTGATCGTGCTCTGTATGTCATCTGCAATACCTAAGGTCTCGCAGATAATATTTTCCGACAAGCACGTGGTGCAGTGTTTAATTTCATCCACACAAGCATACAATAAATATATCTATAACACTCATGCTTTATTTCACACAGAAATCATACAGAATAAATATAACAATATGATAAAATCAAATATCCCTATAAACCTCATGTATTTTGTCCCCTCCTGACAACAGCATGCCGTGGCCAGGCATACGTGACTCCTGCCCCAGCCAATATTTCATCATGTTCACTCGCTGCACTATACTCCTATCTTTTGCGCAATAACATTATCCACCATATATCAGCATAAAACAAGGACTTCATCAACACCTTGGCAAATATTCCCTTCAAGACAACGCCATGTCGTCAGGTGGTTTCCTGTCTCCCTCAGCTAAATCTTTCACCATGTCCTTCCTCACTGGCTATTGCACACTATATTCAACTTATTCATTGTCACTATTATTCAGTGGTTGAATACTCACACTGGGTGCAGATTAGAGGGAGTGTAGTTGTTGGGAACCGCCGATAAATAGGGTAGGCCTACCACAATGGGCCAACGGCAGAATAACGGCCACGAATGATTCACAAAAACCTAATTCCCTATTGCAAACACCAAATCTAATCACAAAAGTGCCTAAAAACTAAACACAAGCACTATTGGTATAGTGGAATATGATGAGCGTCCCAGGATGGGGTAAACAGAGTAAGATTTAAATGCCCAGCCACGCGCTACTTTCTCCCTTGACAGCTGATGCGGAACTAATCAACCTGGCTGGGCTGTCGCGCATCTCAGGCCCCAAGGTTTTAAGTCATTACTTTTGACGAGACACACGGGAATTATGACGCGTCCAAAAATGACGTCGATTGGCTGAAAACTTTTTCTCTGATGTAAGTTTTTATGCTTTTATGATGACAAACGCGTCTTTGCGTATAGTCGCAGAAACTTCCAAATGATGACGGCAAGCGCATCATCACAGGAGAAAAGGTTAATTGCGGAACTGGCTGCTGCTGTTTTAGCTCTGCTGCTGATTTAGGACATGAAAAGGGCTCTTTTACGATTTTAGTGATTCTCTAAGTGCCCTTTTGGTTTTTCCTGATGCAGAGGCTTGTCCAATTTTGTTGGGTTCCCACACATATTGGTATGGGGGGCAATGAGAGGGCGTATACATTAATTAAAGCTGTATCTTCTCGACGACGTCCTACCAGTTACCCACTTTCTGCTTCCGATATGACACCTTCCATGAAGTATGTGATACGAACTTGTTGCCAGAGACTGTGGGATGCTCTTCCTCATAGTAAACTGAAGGAAATTTCACAGACTACTGTAGTTGTACCGGGGGTTTCTTCCTTCATGTCCCGGTGATTGGGTGTCTGTTGCCCGTCTTGGCAATGGGCACTCACGGCTTACTCATGGGATCCTGAGCTGTGGTGGGACTCAGCCATATTGTGATGATAGCCTTGTTCCCCTTGCTGTCCATCACTTGCTGTCTGGGGGACCTACGTCAGAAATTCCTCCATAGGCATAAGTGTTGGGGGGGAGGGGGATGGTGCATACTGCCTGCCCTTGAAACTTGGAGAAGCCAAAGGCTATTTCACTGATGTTTTTATTTTTGTTTAAGGGGCGTGCTTCCTAGCACTTTAATAGTGCAATTGATATAAAACGAATTATTCTGTTGTCATTTTAAATATTTTATTCCTATTTGCGGATATCAACTTTCTTCTGGTATGAAAAATTTTAGTTTTCATGGTGTCCTTTACCTTTTTGTCCAGTGGCATATGGCCCTGGCAGTTGCGCCGCTAGTTTTTTATTGTATTTGAAAATCAATTAATAAATTACTGAAACTTGGTCATTGTAACAGGGCCATGATGTTGTACCTTCTCAGTATGTATGATAGAAGTCGGTGGAGAAAAGTAATGGAATAATACGGTAATGATAATAAAAATAATGACAGGTACAATGATCTCCATCCATGTTATTAGGTGAAGAACAAAAATAATAAAAATACTGAAGGATACAAGGATCTCCACCAAAGGTAATAGATGAAGGTCAACTAGAAGACTGTAACTGCCAAAGACAGGTATTGCATTCCATCTATGAAAATATCGCTGAACTTTCATTTTATGACTCACAAAACGACGCCCAAACTTCTGCCAAGAAGTGCCTCTTTTTTTATTTTTTTTAAAGATCTATCTATCTATCTATCTATATACCTAGGCTGCTTCCCCCAAGGAAAGGGAGGTAGCCGAGACAGGACGACTCACTCTCCATTTACTCATCCATTCAAACACATTCATTTGCATCTTAGCCCCAAAGGGGAGAACGGACAGATCCTCACCGCACCACACCGCACAAGGGTCAACTGGGCAATGCAATCAGTGACATCCGCAGCAGGGCCCGCCAGCAGAACTGGTTTACCCCTGCCACATCATAACAGACCCATCCCCTTACCCGCACCTGACCTGACTAGCTGATCAGACCAAATGCGGGAGAATATCCCCTCAGGGCTGCGTCATCACTTATTCATTCACAATTTCTCTCCATTTATTTCTGTCACGCACAGCCACTCTTCCTTGCTCAATTTTAAAGATAAATTGAAAAAATGTTAAAAACTGAGGTGTCCGAAATATCGTACTGCCACGCATGAATGACCTTCATTTTCTATAGAAATGTATGTCTGTCTCTCTATCGCCAGACGCTTTAATCCCGTAAGGGGTGGCCACAAACAAATCGCCTCCATGTCGCTCTGTCTCGCGATATTTCGTTGCCTTTCTCCCAGTTCACACCCCCTTCTCTCATATACCTCTCCATTCCATCCCACCATATCATCATTGGCCTCCCCCTCCCTCTCTACCCCTTCATCTCACTCATATAGGCCTACCCTTTCCTTGTTATTTTCTCTCTCTGTGCTGTCCACATGGACAACGATCTCAGTGAATTTGTTCAAACGCTTTCTATCACATCCACATCAAGAACACAATGCTCCTTCACTCCCTTATTTGTCAGCCTGTATTTCCATGTAACTCCACCATGATCCTCACAAATAACCCATTTCCACTGCTCTCACTCTTGACTTGTTTCCTTCCAACAAGGTCCAAGCTTCTTAGAGTTGGTATCACAATACTATCATGCTGTGACTTTTTTACGTCCATGCTGACTTTCATTTTTCTTATCACTGTTTTCAAAGAACCAGCAAGATTTCTTTCTTGTTGTACCCTGTCAAGCACTTCACCCTCGAAACCGCTATCGTTACTCACCACACTACCCAAGTACTTAAATGCGCTCATATTTTCCATTTCCTCATCATCCAACCTCATAGTACATTCAATTACATCATTTCTCATGAAGACCTTAATTTTACCCATCCGTACATTCACCTTTAGATTACGTTTCTTACACATTCTCCCAGACTCATTCACCAAGCCTTGCAGTTCCCCTTTGTCTTCACGTAACAGTACAGTATCATCTGCTAACAACAGTATTGGGAGTTTTCAAACACTACTCTCTCTCATTAGGGCCGCTCCAACATCCATTGCCCTGCCTTGTACCTCTTTTATAACCCAATTCATATACAGACTGAACAACCATGAAGACATGACAACCCTGCTTCAATCCAACATGCAGACCGAAAAAATAATTCAGCTCACTATCCACACGCACTGCAGTCTTAGCCCCTTCACGGCATTGAACAACCTCCCATTTACACCATATATTATTATTATTTTCTGCATTCCTTGTCTATCCATCCTGTCATATGCTTTCTCCAAATCTATGATGGCCACATACACTTTTATCCATTCTCTAGGAACTTTTCCACTGAGGATCTAGGAATGAATATCTGACCTACACAACCTCTTCCCTTCCTAAATCCTCTTCGTTTTTCCCCAACTAAGTCAATTAGTATCCTACCATGTACTTTTCCAATTACACTCAAATGTCTGAAAAATAATTTTATTGCAGGATTTCCATCCATGTTCATGTTGCTATAATATTTTTGGTGTAAATTTAGGTTGAAAATTAATGATTACTGAAAGTTTTGGACTAGTGATCTTGAAACTGAGTCAAGGTCACTGAAAATGAGCCGATGTAATATACTCATTGTGCTGTAAACGCTTAATAATTATGTTGAAATTCAGAGATGAAAATTGATTGAATAGTAGTAATAATACAGAAGACTGCAACTGTCAGAAACATTCACTGATCTCCACCTATGAGAATATAGTTGAGAGGCACAATATTTTTTTTTATAATAACTCAAAAACTGTTCAGCAAATTATATCCGAAAAGTAAACAGACCTAGCCCAGGATCAGACAAAACCTGTAGGAACAAGAAATGACCTATTATATTTGTTCTTTCCTGTACGGAAGAGCAATTGTAATATGAGGCGTCTTACGGTTTCTATCCTTCTATCTGTGCCTTCATCTATAGCTTCCTTTCTGGTCGTTCTATAGCTGCTGTTTAAACGACCATTGTTTTTCTCCTACGTCTATCAACATTGGTGTTCCTCAGGGCTCTGTCCTACCACCATCTCTCTTCCTTTTATTCATCAATGGCCTTCTAAGCTGTTCATCTAATCCTATCCACTCATAAGCTAATGACTCCACCCTTCACCTTTCCATTTGGTTCCCGCAATGCTCATCTCAGCAGTTACTTAAACAAACAAGTAATGAGGCTGTGGCACACTTAATGTCTGATTTGGCTCGCATCTCTGACTGAGGTAAAGATAATCTTGTTTTTAATACATCAAAGACTCAGTTATTACACCTATCAACTCAACAAAATCTTCCACAGGAGTACCCACTAAAGTTTAATAATGTCCAGGTTAATCCTGCATCATCCTTAAAAATACTTGAGGTTTCATTCTCTTGGAATATATCTTGGAAGGATCATATTACATCTCTTGTAAAATCTGCTTTCAAGAGATCAGGTGTGCTATGGTGACTCCGTATCTTCTTTACCTCTGCACAGTTGGTGACTACACGGGTCTTATTCGCCCCTGTGTAGAGTACCGCTTTCATGTATGGGGAGGCTCCCCACATACAAGCTCTTCCCAATAGGGTGCAGCCAAAGGTTTTTCGTCTCATAAACTCTCCTCCTCTTATTGGTTCCCTTCAACCTCTGTGTCTTTGCCGCACTGTTGCATTTTTATCTCTTTTCTATTGCTGCTTCAATGGTCACTGCTCTTCTGAACTGTCTGCTTGCATCCCTCCACCTCTACGACTGGTGCGTAGCACCTGTCTTGCAACAAGCTCTCATCCCTTTTCTGAACAACTCTCTAATACAAGAATTAACCGTTACTCCCAGTCCTTCTTTAATGCAACAGGTCATCCCTTGAACTGTCTCCCTCTGTTTGTATTTCCTACTTCCTATAATCTCCAGTCTTTCAGACGCAGTGTGTCCAGGCACCTCGAAATGAATGGATCTTGAATTTGACTCTTTCTTTCTTTTTTCTTGGAAGGAACGGTTTGCGTGCTCCTGTTTCCTTCTTTCTTGTATAAAATGAAAAAAAAAAAAAAAACGATAGTAGTTCTGCAGTAAACTGAGGCTGAAAATTAATCATGTTTGGGCATTTTTGAACCTGTGACTTTGAAATATAAGTCAACCTCACAGAAACTTTGAACTGTAACAACGTCGTTGTGTTGTACATCCTCAGTAAGTATGATGAAAATCAGAGTGGAAAAGTGCCATAATAATAAAAGTAATAATAATAATAATAATAATTATAATAATAATAATAATAATAATAATAATAATAATAATACAGTAATAGCTAGAAGACTTTAACTGTCATAGTCAGTTACTGATCTCTATCCATGAGAATATTGCTGGGGATTCGTTTTTTTGTAGTAACTCAAAAACCGTTGACCAGATTGCCACCAAAAATATACAAACTGTGTCCAACACCAGACAAAACATCCAGGTCCAAGAAGTGCGTCATTTATATATTATTTTTTTCCGGTATGGAAGATCAATTTTAAAGTGTTGAAAAGTGGGGTGTACAAAATATCGCAATGTCAGGAATGAATGACCTTCATATTTCTTCCATAAGAATGTTTTGAAAAGAATTATATTGCGGGATTTCCTTCCATGTTCATGGAGTAAAGTAAGGTTGAAATTTTGTCATTTCTGGACATTTTTGAACCTGTTACCTTGAAAAGTTGGTGAAGGTCGCTGAAAATGAGTTAGTGAAATATCCTCAGCTCTGGGCATCGTCAACAACTATGATGAAAATCGGACACGGAAATTGATGGAATAATAATAATAATAATAATAATAATAATAATAATAAATAATAATAATAATAATAATAATAATAAGTAATAATAATGATAATAATCCATCCAGCCATCATCCAATCCTATGGCACCCCATGAGCAGTGTAGGAGCCCGGGGCTAGGTAAGTTGGTCCTGACGTTTATGATGAGAGTGACCAGCCTCTTCATCCCTGAGTTGCATTATGTGAGCAATTAACCCGAACAACCCCTTAGATATAAACGTACACAGCCTCAGTCCGATTCGAGCGCCTTGATTACCCATTAAACCACCAGGCGCCATAATCTGGTTATATGGTTACCACCCAGCGCAGTAAATGGTTTCCTTGTGTACATGAAACCATTTGGCTTGTCACTAAGTTTAGAGTCACCCATAGGCAGAAGGAAGGGGAAAGAATGAAGGAAAGACAGAGGAGGGAGAGTAAAGTCACTCGTAGGAGGAAGGAAGAGAAAAGAATGAAAGAAAGACAGAAGAGGAAGGAAGAAAGGAAAGGGCAGACACCCAAAGCAGCACTACATCGAGTGAGTACATGGTGAGCGCCCCCACCTACCACTAAATAATAATAATAATAATAATAATAATAATAATAATAATAATATAATAATAATAATAATAATAATAATAATAATAACAATTATAATAATAATAATAATAATAATATAAATACTGACGGATACAAATATCTCCACCTATGTTAAAAGGTGGATTTCAATATTTGAAGCAGTAGTATTAGTAGTATTAGTAATAGTAGTAGTAGTAGCAGCAGCAGCAGCAGCAGCAGTAATAGTAGTAGCAGTAGTAATAATACCACTAGCAGCAGCAGCACCAGTAGTAGTAGTAGTAGTAGTAGTAGTAGAGACATTATCAATAATAAAATAATAATAATAATAATAATAATAATAATAACAATAATAATAATAATAATAATAATAATAAATAACAAATATATATTGTGTCTTGTCTTGGGAATATACAGGGTGATCCACATATGTATCATAATCCTCGTGTGTTGTGGTGACGGCTCAGTCTGCTGGTGAGGGGAACAGTGACTTTGATTCTTCTGTGAAATTATTAAAAACGATATAAATCATGAACATTAAAAAAAAAAAAAAAAATAGGTAATACAAACTACGAAAGGTATAATGGGAACAAGAAAATTATATTGGCTAAGCACTGCATGGTAATGCTGACTAAGCGGTCCCCGGAACGGCCAAGAAATGGGTGGGCAATGTTTGGACAACCTTGCATGAGAGTTTGTGAGGAGGGTGGCAATCTTTGGTATTTGTAAACCCGTTCTCCTGAATGACGGATTTTGTTTCTATTACTATTGAGAGAGAGAGAGAGAGAGAGAGAGAGAGAGAGAGAGAGAGAGAGAGAGAGAGAGAGAGAGAGAGAGAGTAAAGTATGTTGTCATAATATCTTCCTCTACCACTGAAGTACTGGAGACGCATTGAAAAAATGTGAGAAAATCTCTATGCTAAGTGATCGAATGAAGGAAGAGAGAGGGGTGGGGGGAAAGGTGAGCTGAAGAGAGAACTAACTTACCAGCCAGGGTTGGAGGGAAGCTTTCTACATTTATATGGGCATTGAAGAGCTCAGAGCATTCAGAAATGTAACCAGGCACGGCTTTGTAGGTCTGGTCGTCCATCTCACCGTGGAGTTTACTTAGGATCTGTGGAAGCAGTTACAAAGAATCTTATGTATTTGGCAATAAGGGTGCGTCATGACTGCGAGCGGGCAGGCGGGACGAATAATAGCTTGGGCGGGCTGAAGCGTTTGAACGTCTCAACTAGAGGTGAGTAGGCGGGTGTTGCCATGGCGGAGTCATCACGTCACCCTCGGCAACTGCGACTGGCAAGATCCCTGGTGCTTGAATCAAAATAATTAAAGATAAAAAGGTACATGCATTCTTAAGAAAGTCACAGCTGCTGGAAAACAGTATGCTGGAGTACAAACTGCTTCCTGAAGGAGACATTTTATCCTAGACAGAGTTGAAACCTGCAAAAAGATGTTTAATTACCACCTATCGGGATAGCCAGATGAGTATGAGCTTGCTTTGAAATTATGACAAAAATTAAGAATAATGAATAACACACAGACATTTTTTGATAATGCAGTACAGATCACTAAATCTGCATGCATCCTACAGTACAAGCTGATAACTGAAGAAGGAGTAGGGTGCAACAGCAAGTCACGTAGGTGATGTGAAAATCCAGGTAATATGTGATTTCCCAAGTTAATGGGAAATAGGTACACAATACTGGAGAATTGTAAGAGACAGTATCAGAATATTTCTTTTCTGATGAGAGCTCAGTACCTTGGCGAAAGCACCTAAGTTTTCCTTAACCTCTCCTTTCTGGCAGATGTTGTCGTGAGCGCTCCCCACAGCTGGGCATTCCCGACAGAAATCGGCAAAATCGTCTTGTTTTAAACCTTCATATCTCTGTTAATACTTAGCCAAATATAACAAACAGGGTCTCATATGACTCATCAATCCTTCAACTTCAAGCTAATTGCATCAGATGGCCCATGAACTGCGTGTAGGAAGAGTGAGTGAGTGGGGAATGAGAACAATTTTTGTTGTTTTATTGCCAGTGTGTGTATGCGTGGCGGAGTTTCGGTAACACAGCAAAGGTTTACACTAGTCCACCACAATGATAACACTTCTTTGACACTTCCGGGAGACCAAAATCCACTACAGACACTGTTTCCGTGAATATTATTCCATAATCGGTCGTACTGGATGCAGGAAGGCCAGTCACCGTAGCAACGACCTTGAACTCAGGCTGCTCGTCTCTTTCCGCCTTACAGACACACATAGACTCTCTCTCTCTCTCTCTCTCTCTCTCTCACACACACACACACACACAGATGGAAATGTATGTTTGGAGGATTGTTGCTCGATTCTGGTTTGGCTGAGCGAGTAGAAGTCTGGGTATTACAATTACTAGAAATAATATTGTTATTACTTGAAGTACAAGTACAACTACCACTACAACAACTACTACTAATACTACAACTGCCACTAGTACAAGTACTGCTAATACTACAAATACCACTATCACAACTACTACTATTACAACACCTACCACAACTACTACTATTACTACCACACCTACAACACATACTACAACTACTACTACTACTACCACTACAAGTACTATGGTCAGACTCAAATATGAAGTCCGTTTGGGTGGGGCCCGCGCGGGGATTTCCCTCTCTACAGCTCTGCTAAATCTCCTCTCTCTCTCTCTCTCTCTCTCTCTCTCAGTTGATTGAGAAAGTTTTTATATATTTATAAGTTTTGTTTTTTTCTATATTGTTTCGACATTTTTTCCACACCACCACCGAGGTAAAAGTCTTGGCGCGTTTTTTTTATAGAGGTTTCCCCAGTAGGCATAAGTCCTCTCTCTGATCTTTAATCAGACAATTCATCATCTGAGCTTTCTGATATGTTGATTAAGAATGAATCCACGAAATGGTCGCCTGCTACGTCTTGCTGTGAATCTTCTTCTTGCTGTTGTTCAGCATGCTGCGCTGCTTTCATCCAGTTATTCGGTGTTACATGATTCAAAGCTTCTTTGGCAAGACGTTTAAGATCAACCATTTTGAAGGTGTTTGCCTTGGCTATATAGGTCTTCACCTGTGCCCAAATGAGCTCAATAGGGTTGTACTGACAGTGGTACGGTGGTCACACAAGCCTTATTAAATTTAGAGCAGATTCTTTGGACTGTTTTTTCGCTAACGTTGATAGCTTTGGCAGTGCGAGCAACTGCTCTTGAAGGTGGACTTATAAAGTCTCCAATAGCCTTTTCTTCTAAAAAATACTTGTTCACATTGTAAATAAGTTCTTTCTCCCGACTGTGGAGCACACGAGAGCGAGTCGGAGTAGCTGCAATCGTGGGTGGGGATCAGGCAGGAAGTGACCGGTCACCTGTAGTCTGAGGTGGGTGTCCTTGACCTCTGGCAACGTTGGAAAGCGACGTTGTCACGTGGTGTGGAATTTATACAAATCATTGCTATTATCCTAAAAAGCGACACATTCATAGCGCTATATAGCCTTATTTAATATATTTAATAAGTACTGAATATTTAATATACAATTTCAAATAGTAAATAGCTGACTTATGACAGAGAGAGAGAGAGATAGGTACTGGGGTTGATGCGGCAGAGCTGTAGAGAGGGAAATCCCCTCTCGGGCCCCACCCAAACGGACTTCATATTTGAGTCTGACTTTACTACAAAAAAATAAATTGTGAAAAAAGTACAGGTAGTCATTTACGTACTGTCCATAACCGGAAACACCACTATGACTTTCTCTACTTTGAGTTATACTTTTTCATCATAATAAATATGTCTAAGCAAATGTTTTCAAAATGAAATAAGGCTGTGAGTTTATCATGAAACAAACTCTCTGCTTCCATTGTTCACAGAAATATTCACAGTGCAGTAAAATAATTTTTTTCTATTTACACAAAAAAACAACATACCAGTATACACAAAACTAACTTATGCATAATACCCAAAGTCCTACCACTCGGTCTTTGAGTGGAAATCAAAGAAACCGTCAGTGCACAGTGCAACCTCACATTCAGCACACCACCACCTCGTCTTACAGCGTTGCTGTGGTCGGCGCTATGAATTAGCACAAACATAGCAACGCCGGAAGGATTCCTTGCCAGCAGGTGTGCAAGGTAGTATTTCCATGAAATGTCTGCTGAGGTAGTCCCTGCACTGCAGGCGGTCAGGTAACTGCTGCACACTGTGCCTCCGTTTCACAGAAGGCTTTACCTGTCCATACCTCTCCAGAAGGCCAAAAATTACATTCTTCTCAAACTGTCTAAAGGATGTGCTGGTCTGTGTAACCTCCTTGCACAAATTGAAGGCATTCAGAACACAGATGTCCAGTACACGTAGGAATGCCTTCTTATATCACTTATAACACCTCCTCAGACAGTCAAAGGTGCCAATCTACACATCTGATTTATCGACGAGTCAGTGTTCACGTTATAGTCGATAACAGCATCAGGCTTGAAGACTGGCTGTCTCATTCTCCTATCGACCTTGCTTGTATCAATCAACTTACCTTCATGGACTGTGGAGGGACATTCACCTTTCTCTTATCGTGCCAGTGAATTGCAAGGAGTTTACCTGATTTCAAGGTCCTGCACTCCCCCTTCACCGTGCCTTTGCCAAAGCAAAGGATGGCCAGTGCTTCCTCTTTGCTTGGAAGTGCCACACGATCCAATTTGGTGTTCTTGCACATACTTTGCAAGGCTTGGTGCCATGTAATAATTATCAGTGTAAAGGATATGGTTGCCACCGAAGTACCTGTCCATTAGCTTCTTGACAACTGAACCAGAGAAACCATGGGGATCATTCTTCGACAACACCACATCACTTGCTGTATACACAATGAAATCCAGCACGTACCCAGTCTTGCAATCACACAATACAAAAAACTTTATTCCGAAATGATGTCTCTTTGATGGAATGTACTGAATGAAGGCCCTGAACAAAACAAGCGACTCATCGATAACAACCTTCTGGAATGGCCTGAAAAAAGATCAAAATTCTTCCTTCATCATCCCCAGAGTTGAGCGAATTTTTCGCATCCTATCATTCGGATGAGGGCCCATATTCGTGGAAAAATGTAGGTACCTCAGGATGTCTAGATATCGGTCACGTGGCATAGCAGCAATATCGCCCACGAGCCAGTAATTGTGTATATTATGTTTCTTATCATGAGGTATCAACATTGTCAATGCTAGCCAAACATACATTTCGCTAACACTCATCGCAGTCCATTCTTTCATTTTCGCATTCTCTCTCAGGTGCGAGGTTTCAGCCCAATTGCAGCAGAAATCCCCAAAACTGTTCACTTCTTTCACAATGAGCTCCATCACTGCTGTAGTGAAAAGAGCAAGGAAGAGGTCCACTGCTGAAGAAGCTCTGTTACAGGGAAATTTTGGCTGCACACCTGCATTTGTGTCATCAAACACAGGTACCTCAGGCTGAAACCCCGTCCCTTCCTCCAAGGCAAAAGTCTCCAACCTACAATCCTCAGTTCCTGCCTTGTCTGCCATGCACGTGGCCTGCCCCATGCTCTGCCACGGCCCCTAGCATGGGAGCGTGGTGACGAGTCTGCCGACTCACCACTATATGAGGCAAGTGATGATGCTGGTGATGGTGATCGTGGTGGTTATGGGATTGGTGAAACGTGTCGGCAGGCACATGCCTGCTGGCGTGCACCTGCACCAACATAACTTGATGTGCTTGGTTGTGGTGATAAGGCACGTGGTGAGGCAAGCCAGCGTGGTGAGCCAAGTGGTGAGGCAGGCTGGCGTGGTGAGGCATGTAGTGATACAGACCGGCATGGTGAGGCACATGGTGAGGCATGTAGTGATCCAGGCCAGTGTGGTGAGGCACGTGGTAAGGCATGGAGTGATGCAGGCCGGCACGGTGAGGCATGTGGTGAGGCATGTAGTGATGCAGGCCAGTGTGGTGAGGCACGTGGTGAGGCAGGCTGGTGTGGTGATGCAGGTTGGTGTGGTGAGGCATGTAGTGATGCAGACTGGCATGGTGAGGCATGTGGTTAGCATGTAGTGATGAATGCTGACATAGTGAGGCACATGGTGATGCATGTAGTGATGCAGCCCGTGTGGGTGAAGGTGGTGAAGATGTTGTATGGGTGGAAAATTCCACCCTAGGCTGCTCTGGTTCACGACGGCTCAGCCGGCGTTTCCTCCTCTGGCCACCCTCCACCTCCTCCCTTCCTTCACGCCCTACCTCCCCAGCCATTTTCTCCATTGAGCGTGTATCACCCTCTACAGGATCATCAACTACATCTGACCCTTCATCATCAGAAAAGGCTGATGATCATGCAGACAGAAAATATCTTCATACAGTGGAGAATTCATGGTCACTTTCCTCCTCTGATGCGTACTTTTCCATACTCAGCACAGTGATATCACTTTCCTCAGAGGAGGAGTCACTTTCCCCTCTCACATTTGGCAATAATGGTATATCTACAGTAACTCACTCCCTACTACACTATCACTTAGGCCTTTCCTTCTAGGACCTTTCAGCTTCATCGGTGTCGAAATCGGTGGGCGCAGGTCACCCGAGGGTCCGGACACAGGAATACCTATTTCCGTACTTATATCCATCATGAAGGTACGCAGGCAACTGGAGCGTGACTGGGATGCATGCAGAAGGGTTGCCAACGGGTGTGGGTGGTGGAAATAATCAGCTGAATATTCAAAAAGTGGCACAGATTATTAGATCATGTAAACATTGACCCGCAGACGACCCCAGGAGGAAGTGTATACATCTCTCGGATAGGATGAGTTAATAACTCAGAGGTGGAGCGCCGCAGTAGCCCTATCGTTTTTTTAATGCAATTTTCAGCTTATTATCATCATTTTCTCTCAAAGTAACTATGGTTTCAATTTTGATTTGCCTTGTAGTAGAAATTCATTGGCAAAAAGGCTATCACCAGATGAGTAAGTGTGTGTGTATATATATATATATATATATATATATATATATATATATATATATATATATATATATATATATATATATATAAAGTGACTACAGCCTGATGCACAGTTTTTGCTAGCTGAGAACTGGTGGAATTGGTAACACTGCACCATGCTTTAGAGCAGTGATTGATCAACTCCTGTAGTTTTGAACATGCACAAAATTGACTTTGTATACCAACCAAAACCCACATTTATTATTAAGATACCAGAATGTGCACATACAAATTAAAACAATGATACTGTCAGTGATAAATATGTGCCTTTTAAACTATTAAAGATAATCCTGAACAACACTGATAACAGAACAAAGTAAAGTCTCAACTGGACACATACAGACAACAGTCAGGGACTGAATAAGGCCAAAGGATGTAATTTATTTGTATATAATTGTCATTTCATTATGCTTAATTTTGTTCACATACTGCACGCGGTTTTATTATACCAGCATAGTTAAAGTACTATTTTGTCATGGGATTTGCTTTTATCTTACTTTCCTTTTTTCCAGCATTAATAAATATTCGGCTCATTCTATAGTGATGTAATCCATTACTTTCCTGCCTCCTCTCTGTTGAGGGGCAGAGATACATCATGCTTGAGGAAAGGGTGCATGGTGGCTGGGGATAAAGTGTCTGTCTGTCTGTCTCTCTGTCTCTTATGATATTTATGAACAGGTTCAGGAAAATCAAACACCAGACTTATTAATGTATCATACAATTTAATGACCGTGACTATGAATACAAACATAAATGCTGATTTTTAAAGCTACTATTACCTATGAAGATAATGAAAATGTGTATGTACAGTATATTGAGAACAGCATGTATTGTCCCCAGTGAGATGTGTGTGTGTGTGTGTGTGTGTGTGTGTGTGTGTGTGTGTGTGTGTGTGTGTGCTCACGCAAATCATAATTATTAGAAGATAAGCTAAGCGTATTTAGGGTAAGGTTGTATATTAACAGATGAGGTAATGAAGGGCATGATGTAGGCTGTAGACGGTGACACTGTACTAATGGTGGGAAAAATGCTCGAGCCTCCACAAGACCTCGGAATCACCCTGCTATGAACATCTAAATTCACACCACAGTCACTAACTGTCTGTATGCGTCTAGTTGAGACTTTACTTAGTTTCGTTATGAATGTCATTCAAATATATCTCTAATAATTTAAAAGGCACATATTTATCATTAAAAATATCATTGCTTTAATTTGTATCTGCATAATCCGGTATCGTGTAAATAAATGAGGGTTTTGGTTGGAGTATAAAGTCCAATTGGAGCATGTTCAAACACAACGGGAATTGACCAGTAGTCGCCTGAGACCATCGTGAAGTGTTACCAATTCCACCAGTCCTCAGTTGGCAAAATCAGTGCGTCATACTCCCTGAAACTGACTGTAGACACACATTTTATTCCTCAAGTCCTCTTCCACTGCTGTGCAATAAATACCCTGTCACTGCACGTCATATGAGATGCCTCCCATACATACGATGTTAGTGGAACCTTAATGTTAATCTGCTCTATATCCATCCTGCCCACGTGGATTCAAGTTACTGTCAACTCTTCTTGCTCGAACTCGCGAGTGCTCGCGCTGGTGCATGCTCACTACCACTGGCAATGTGGCCAGCTTGTTTTTATTCTTCTGGTAAACTTAGTCATCCAGTCATAATAGCAACATTGGAGAGAGATCAGCGAAAAATAATCAGGCACCATTGCACTTTCGCATGGGAGCAGATGAAAGAATTTGGGTGATTAAACCATAAAATCATCTTATTAACCGTGTTTTGACATTAAACCAACTTAGATCTAACCTAATATTAACCAACCATTATACCTTATTTGGGCTGGGAGAATGACAATGGTTCGACATTGCTGATTATTTTTTCGAGGCACTGAGTCTGACATTGCTATATGACAGGATGAATAAGTGCTCTCGAAGAAAAAGAACTGTGTGCAGCCACATGTATGAGTTACTGTGGTTTAAAACTTCCTGCCCCAACCCGCTCTGGCTCGCAACTGCCTGCCCACTCTCAATCTGGATGCATCCAAACACAGCCACTTCCCTTTAGACAAAAATGGCAGGAGTAGACTGTAGCACCAGTCGAGCAGGGCAGTACTCCCGAGGTGGATGGAAAGCTGATGACAGGGAGTGCTGGAGCTCCCGTTTCATCAGCCCTCAGGACTAGTTCCTGACCATCCCCCTTTGCTGAACTTTTTCAGTGTCTCAGTTACACAGAGAGTAGGCCAGCATGCTCTCCAGTACAAATTTCTCTATCTATCTTCACCAAACTACATGCACAGTACACACTACACTTCCTATTCAAAATTTACCAAAATGGCGTCAATTCACCCAGCCTCGGAGTCCCCAGGGGGGGGGGACCATAAATGCCCCCGCCATCTGCCCCTCTCCCGGTGACGACTCGAGGTGCCTGGAACCACTGTCTGACTCTCTTCTTCTTCATTTCTGCAACATTCGCGGCCTTTCATCTAACTTTCGCTCTGTTGAGCACCACCTCTCCTCCTCTAAACCTCACCTTCTTTTTCTAACGGAGACTCAGCTGTCTGAGGCAACTGACAGCAAACCCTTTTCTGTATCCTCCTACTTTCTCTATACTCATTTCAAAGCCAAAGGTGGCTGTTGTGTGTACATACGCAACGACTTATCTTGCTCTCGTGTTCCTGAACTTGATTCTTCTGAATTCTCCACTCTCTGGCTTCGGCTTTCCTGTCACTCTCTGACTAAATATATCTGTGCTGTTTACTTATCCCCTAATTCTACTGACTATCAAAAATTCTTCGACTATCTTACTTCTACGATGGAACACATTCTGTCCATTTCTCCTTTCTCTGAAATCTCCATTCTTGGAGATTTCAATGTTCACCACCACCTTTGGCTCTCCTCTCCTTTCACGGATCCACCTGGTGAACAAGCCTACATCTTTTCTATCCTTAATGACCTAGAGCAGCTTGCACAGCACCCTACCCGTATCCCTGACCGCCATGGAGAGAGCTCCAACATACTTGACCTCTTCCTCACAACTAATCCTTCTGCTTACTCTGTTAATCTTTTCTCTCCGTTGGGCTCCTCCGATCACAACCTTATTACCTTAACCTGTCCTATCGCTCCAGTACGGCCTGCGGACCTCCAGGAAACGTCGTCTCTGGCATTTTGGAGCTGCGGACTGGGAGGCCCTCAGGCAGTACTTCTTTGATTTTCCCTGGAATGATTATTGCTTCCATGGCCGTGAGCCATCTGAGTGTGCCTTGCGCATTACGGAGGTTATTCTCTCGGGCATGGAAGCATACATTCCTTTCTCATATCCTTTGACTAACGCAAGAAAGCCTTGGTTTAATCACGCTTGTTCTAATGCTGTCCGCAACAAGGAGAAGGCCTACAAAAGGTACCGGAGCCAACCCACCCCTGAATCACATAATCTTTACGTTTCTGCACGGAATCGTGCTAAGTCTGTTCTTCGCTCTACTAAAAATAATTTCATCCATACTAAATGCTCTCAACTCTCCAACTCGAATTCTTCCCGCTCCTTCTGGCACCTTGCCAACAATCTGTCTAACAACTTTACCTCATCATCCTTCCCTCCTCTTTCTACTCTGATGGTTCTGTAGCTATTTCTTCTACTGATAAAGCAGATCTCTTCGCACAGACTTTCTCCTCCAATTCCACCTTAGACGATTACGGTGCTGTTCCTCCATCACTTCCCCCCTCTGACTTCCTCATGGCTGACATTAAAATTTCTTCAGTTGATGTATTTTCTGCCATTACTGGCCTCAGTACTAACAAGGCATATGGGCCTGATGGGGTCCCTCCTCTTGTTCTCAAAAACTGTGCTTCTGTGCTTACACCCTGCCTAGGCAAACTATTTCGCCTTTGTCTCTCAACTTGTACCTTTCCTTCTTGCTGGAAGTTTGCTCTCATTCAGCCAGTCCCAAAGAAGGGTGACCACTCCCAACCCTCCAACTATCGTCCAATTGCTTTAACGTCCTGTATTTCAAAAGTTTTCGAGTCAATTCTTAATAAAAAAATTTTAAGGCATCTTTCCTATCACAACCTTCATTCCGATCGTCAGTATGGGTTCCGTCAAGGACGCTCCACTGGCGATCTTCTCACCTACCTTTCAGACTCCTGGTCATCCTCCTTTCGGGACTTTGGCGAAAGCTTTGTCATTGCACTTGACATCTCAAAGGCTTTCGATCGAGTCTGGCACAAATCTTTAATTTCCAAACTGCCCTCCTACGGTTTCTATCCTTCTATCTGTACCTTCATCGCTAGCTTCCTTTCTGGTCGTTCTATAGCTGCTGTCGTAGACGGCCATCGTTCTTCTCCTAGATCTATCAACAGTGGTGTTCCTCAGGGCTCTGTCCTATCACCAACTCTCTTCCTTTTATTCATCAATGATCTTCTAAGCTGTACATCTAACCCTATCCACTCATACGCTGATGACTCCACCCTTCACCTTTCCATTCGGTTCCCGCAACGCCCATCTCAACAGTTACTTCAAGAAACAAGGGATGAGGCTATGGCACACCTAATGTCTGACTTGGCTCATATCTCTGACTGGGGTAAAAATAATATGGTTGTCTTTAATGCTTCTAAGACTCAGTTCTTACACCTATCAACCCGACAAAATCTTCCACAGGTATACCCACTAATGTTTAATAATATTCAGATTAATCCTGCATCATCCTTGAACATGCTTGGGGTTTCATTTACTCGGGACTTATCTTGGAAAGATCATATTACATCTCTTGTAAAATCTGCTTCCAAGAGATTGGGTATTCTAAGCCGACTCCGCTCTTTCTTTACCCCTGCACAATTGTTGACTCTATACAGGGGTTTTATCCGCCCCTGTGTGGAGTACAACTCTCATGTGTGGGGAGGCTCCCCACATACAGCTCTTCTCAATAGGGTGTAGTCAAAGGCTTTTCGTCTCATTAACTCTCCTCCTCTTACTGACTCCCTTCAACCTCTGTCTCTTCGCCGCACTGTTGCATCTTTATCTCTTTTCTATCGCTACTTTAATGGTCACTGCTCCTCTGAACTGTCTGCTTGCATTCCTCCACCTCTACGACGGGCGCGTAGCACCCGTCTGGCAGCAAACTCTCATCCCTTTTCTGTCCAACTCTCTAATGCAAGAGTTAACCGTTACTCCCAGTCTTTCATTCATGCAACAGGTCAGCTCTGGAACTGTCTCCCTCTGTCTGTATTTCCTCCTGGCTATGATCTCCAGTCTTTCAAACGCAGTGTGTCCAGGCATCTCAAAATGATCGGATCTTGAATTTGGCTCTCTATTGTATTTTGTTTTTCTCTTGGAGGGAACTGTTACTGCGGGCTCATGGCCTTTGGTTCCTTCTTCCTCGCATTAAAAAACAAAACAAAAAAAAAATAAGGAAGGTAAGAAAGAGGTGTTAGTAAGCTTCCTAACTGCACAAGAATACTGCCCATAGAACTTTGCAGATATTTTCTTTACCAACTGCGTTTCATGACCAGACTGAGGTAGCCTTCTCTCATTACGATACAAGAGAAAACATGATTTAAAAATTACATAAATAGATTATTTAGACTCATTAGTTTACAGTTACCATACTGTAGGTCTTGCAGGGTAGATCTGGGTGGAATAGTTCTTCTCGTTTTATATATAAGAAGATAAGATCATAAGAAGAGAAGATAGCTGCAGTAGGCCAGTTGGCTCATGTCAGGCAGCCCCTACACGAGGGTGACTAAACTACTAGAATAAAACAGGGATAGCAAAGAAGGCTCCCTCCCCCCCTCCCAACCAAACCCTCAGGTCGAAACGGCAGTAAAAGGCGAGAAAGAACGCCATGTAGTATACAAAATTGACGAGGAAATTTTAAAGTGAAAAAGGAAATTCATGCAGGTAGAATAAATCCTCTAATCACGAAGACATAGTTATTCTACTCAGATTCCACTTAATGAAAATGACCTAATGCAAGATAAATGTACCCTAACTTATTAGAGATACCACCATGTTACTATTTTTTTCAGTTTATGGTACGTCCGGTGCTGGATAGGGACCCCTTCACGTGGTGGCACTGATATGAACAGGTGGGTCCACTGCCTGGTTATACAAACCTCCCTTAACTCACTCCTTATCCCCCCAAAAGGAGGATAGTGGTTTGAAGAAGGGTAACTTCAGTTTGAAGTCACTGGGTTCGCATTTAAATGAGTCTGGGATTGCAACTACTACTACTACTATGGTATGTCCGCTGAGAGGGTGCGGCGATATTCATCCATACTTAATGTTATAGTTTTATGATAACTCAGGCAAAACTTTAACAATTGTCATGGCTTTTATTTTTTTCATATTATTCACCCAATTTTCATTGTGCAGCACGTTGCAATTGTAGTGAAGATAAAAGTATATACGCTGTGACTCATATGCGACTGAACCCATTCAATACAAGGACGTTGCATACATGTATATACCTGGAAATGTCTAGTGCAAAGGTAAGGGCTTCACATAAATTCCCAAAACAGTATGACCAAGAGACTGAGAGAAATAGAAATAAATAAATTAATGTTAATAAATTAATTAAGAATACTCAGTGGGGTATTGCTGACTGAATCCATACCAAGGGTAAGAGAAAAGTTTACGAATGGAAGGATGCTTCAGAATCTTTATATTTAAGATAGATTCATAGACTTTAGAAATACAAGAGACGAGACTGTTTTAGTGATAACAACAGGTTTGACTGATTGATGCATGGAAGAAATTTTCCTGGGGGTGCAACAGGCACGGTTAAATGCAGCCCAATTTCAATTATTACAACTAAAAATATATAGGAAATAGACACAGTCATAAAACTACAGTAAGAGCTAAAAAACAATCAAGTCATTATACTAAGTAAAAAAAAAATGTTACCAAGAATGGCACTCAGTAGAGTGCATACCTCCGCCAAGGCCCAACATGAACTTCAGTTTAATTTAATCAAGTCTCATCCAATATGGAAAAAGACTATCCCCCTATAAGAGCATATTTACATCCGCTAGATCCGGAATTTTATATGGATCCGCACCAAACCATACACAGTCGTAGATACCAACATCCTAAATATGCCTGAATTTTTTTTCATCAAGATCCATGCAGTGTTCACTGAAATATTTACGAAAATGTCGAGAAACGCCCTATTTCGCAATGTTAAAGAAAGTGAAAAAAATTAAAAATCCTGGATCCGCACCTCAATACGGATCTGCACCAAAATATAATGGAGTGTATTCTGGGTCAAGGCCCATTCTTCTACCAAGTTTCATGGACGTCTGTCCAGTAGTTTTTGTGTGATCTTTCTCACAAACCAACCAACCAACAAACAGACAAACGGATAGGGGTGAAAACATAACCTTCTTAGCGGAGGTCAAAACAGCCCATAAAACCATTGAACACACGACTGTGATTACCCTTCGTAGAGACAATCGGAATGAGAGCAAACTTCGAGAGAGAGAGAGAGAGAGAGAGAGAGAGAGAGAGAGAGAGAGAGAGAGAGAGAGAGAGAGAGAGAATGCGTGCTATTTGACTGAAGGTAAATCTACAAAATATGTTGCACAACAACCTGGGAAATTTATGCATAATTCCAGGTCGCCAAGCGTTTAAAATGTGAAACAAATAATGAAAAGTCAAAATGAAACTTGTGAAAAATGTTACCTGGCTGCAAGTGTCCAGCTGAGACTGACAAAACTCCATCGTCCTTGGTTTACTGCACTGAGTCAGCGCTGGGGAAAAGAAGTCATTGTGAGATTTTGACCCATGAATGAAGTGATGTGACGGTAAATATTGCTACACACCAGCATAACCGTAACTCTCTCTCTCTCTCTCTCTCTCTCTCTCTCTCTCTGAAAGATGAGATTTCGGTGATTTATATATAAAAGATGATACTTTCGGTTATATATATATATATATATATAATGCTAACACGAGTATGTGCCGGTTTACAATCATAACTTTGGCGATGCGACATCATACACCCTTACCACGTCATTGTTCATATTTAAGCACACCCTTAGAAATCCACAATACACTTCCATCACTAAAAAAAATAAATAAATAAAAAGGCAACATTCAGCAGCTCTCCATCGACACCATACATCCGCAGTGCGTTCCATAATCTTTCCCTATTCACCTTGTCATACACATTATCAGATCCAAAATACCAAAATTAGCGTACCTTCTTTAACACTTACATTCTCCCTTTTCTTATTGTAAATATTTGATCCACACATCCCCTACCACACTTGAGCCAGGATTAACGTTAGTTGAGGACGATCCCTAGCACTTTTCTTTAGCAGTTTATTTTTTTTACACAGTTCATTAATAAACATCTGTGTGTTATTTTTGCCATCCATGCTGGTGTTTAAAAGATATATACAACATAAATAGCAGCAGCAGGGAAATAAATCACTAAGGACAGGATATTAGGGAGCTTCTTGAATGGACGAGAATACGGGTCTAAAAAACACTCATCAAAAAACAGACATTCTGATATAACCTCCACCGTTCCTCTAGTTATTCTTCTATATTACGTTCCTATACTCACTCACCAGACACATTATATGATATTTTCATTTACTTTCCCTTTTCTTTTTTATACAGGAGCATAAAGAAGTGGTGACATGTAGAGGTGTATGGTATGTAGGAGGATTGCTGGGCCTTGATAGCAGGCTGTGAAGCCTATGCCCAGAGTCGGACACATAAAAAAAATAAAAAAATAAAAAAAAATAAAAAACTAAGGTATTCTTTCACTCCACTGCTATAATTTCTCTAATACTAATTTCTGGTATGATCCATAAGAAATAATTATGTTTGCCACTCTTCCTCGCTACACTTACAACCATATTCTCGTAAGTTAAGGAAGCTCACTAACTCATTTTCCTTGGTGACTTATTCTGTTTATTACACCTTACTATTCTTCTCCGTGTTACATAAATTATTTTAATATCAACATAGTCTGCACAAGTAACGTATAGAAGGATAGTAATCAGCCACATCGAAAAATATATCGCGAAGGAAGATGTGTTAGGGAGCTTTGTTACATGACGAGAATACGAGCATATATCACATCAACACCTGCTGTTTTACGCTGTTTAATCTCCTCACAGCATTAAAACAAAGAAACAAATCCTACTCACCTAACTGCCAATCAAACAGGTCCCTGAGATTAAACTTGAATGGACTCTTAACATGACAGCTCCCGATTCCAGTCTCGCCCGTTGGTTCAGAGGCTGACATCATCATCATCATCATCATCATCATCATCACCGAAGTCAGTAGTGTCTTCATGATGGACGATTGAGCAGCAACTTTTCAGTCTGGAAAAGAGTTTGGTTGTTAGGTTATTCAGGTTAGATTAGGTTAGTGTGGTTAGGTTAGGTGAGGTTTGTGTGGTTGGGTTAAATGAGGTTTGTTTGGGATATTTTAGGTTATGTTAGGTTTGTTAGGTTAGGCTAGTCAGATTATGTTATGTTACGTTTGTTTAGGTCAGGTTGGTTATGTTAGGTCAGGTTTGTTAGGTTCGGTTAGCCAAGTTAGGTTAAGGTAGGTTTGTTTATGTTAGGCTAGCTATGTTAGGTTTGTTAAGTTTTAGTCAGATTATGTTAGGATAGATTAGGCCAGGTAAAGCTGTGTTTAGCTTAGGTTAAGTTTACATGTGTTTACAGTAGGTTAGGTTAGCTTAAGTTGCGTTTAGGTTAGGTTAGGTTAACATGTGTTTACACTAGGTTAGGTTAGCTCAAGTTGCTTTTAGATTAGGTTAGATTACGTTATGTTATATTAGATTTTGGTTAGTTAAGCTAGTGTTGTTGAATTAGGTTAGGTTAGTAATGGTTGGTTAGACTATGTTAGGTAAGAATACAGCTTACTTTAATATCTGTCGAACGTACGAGGGTATTTTGTTCTCAAGCAAATAAAAAGGAAGTAATGGCTAGAAGACCGCAAATTGTTCTCACCAAGCCAAAAAATAATAATAATAACAGAGAGCCAAATTCAAGATCTGTTCATTTCCAAATGACCTGAAACACAGCGTTTAAAAGGCTAGAGGTCATACTTAGTTGAAAATACAGACAGGAAGACAGTTCCAGGACTGACGTGTTGCATACATGAAAGACTGGGAGTGAGAGTTAACTTTTGCATTAGAAAGTTGGACAAAACGGGAAGAAACTCTGCTGCTTTGGCAGGTGCTACGCATATGCCGTGGTGGTGAAGGGATTTTTTTTTTTTTTAATGCAAGGAAGAAGGATTCAAAGGCCAGGGATCTGCAAATTGTTCCCTCCAAGAAAAAAAACATAACAGAGGGCCAAATTCAAGATCCATTCATTTCAAGACGCCTGGACACACTGCGTTTGAAAGACTGGAGATCATAGGCAGTAGGAAAAACAGACAGAGGGAGACAGTTCCCGGGTTTACCTGTTGCATACATGAAGGACTGGGAGTCGCGGTTAACTCTTGTACCAGAAAGTTGGACAGAAAACGGGTTAAAGTTTGTCACTAGATGGGTGCTACGTGCTCTCCGTAGTGGTGGAGGGATGCAAGCAGACAATTCGGAGGAGCAGTGACCATTGAAGTAGTGATAGAAAAGACATAAAGATACAACACTGAGGCGAAGAGACAGAGGTTGAAGGGAGCCAGTAAGAGAAGGAGAGTTAATGAGACGAAAAGCCTTTGACTCTACCCTATTGAGAACAGCTGTGTGTGGGAAGCCTCCCCACATATGAGAGTTATACTCTACATAGGTGCGAATAAAACCCGTGTATAAAGTTAACAACTGTGCAGGGGTAAAAAGGTACAGAGTTGGCTTAGCACATCCGACATCTTGGAGGCTGATTTTACAAGGAAGATAATAAGTTCTTTCCAAGATAAATCCCGAGAGAAGAAAACACGTAGCATATTTAAAGATGATGCAGGACTGAGCTGGATACTGTTAGAAAATAGAGGGTACTCCTGTGGAAGATTTTGTTGGATTGATCGGTGTAAGAACTGTCATTGATACATTAAAAACAAGATTATTTTTTACCTCAGTCTGAGATACGAGCCAAGTCAAACATTTGGTGTGCCGTAGCCTCATCCCTTGTTTGTTGAAGCTACTGCTAAGACGGACGCTGCGGGAAGTGAACAGAAAGCTGAAGGGTTGAGTCATCAGTGTATGAGTGGATTTGGTTAAATGTGCAACTTCGAAGACCACTGATAAATAAAGGGAAGAGAGTTGGTGATAGGACAGAGCCCTGAGAAACACCACTATTGATACGTGTAGGAGGAGAACAGTGGCTGTCTACAACAGCAGCTATGGAATTGACCAGAAAGGAAGCTAGAGATGAAAGCACAGACAGAAGGATAGAAACCGTAAGACGGTAGTATGGAAATTCAAGATTTATGCCAGACTCGATCGAAAGTCTTTGGGATGTCAAGTGCAATGACAGAGCTCGCCAAAGTCCCGTAAGGAGGATAATCAGATATCTGAAAGATAGGTGAGAAGATCGCCAGCTGAGCATCCCTGGCAGAACCCATACTGACGATCAGAAAGAGGGTTGTGATACGATAGATGCTTTAGAAATTTCTTGTTGAAATACAGGATGATAACGCAATTGGGCAGTAATTATAGGGCTGGGAATGGTCACCCTCCTTTGGGACAGACTGAATGAGAGCAAACTATCAGCAAGAAGGAAAGATGCAAGTTGACAGACAAAGATGAAAGAGTTTACCTCGGAATGGTGTATGGACAGAAGCACAGTTCTTGAGGACAACAGGAAGGACCTCATCAGGCCCATGTGCAATGTTAGTTGTACTGAAGCCAATGATAAGAGAAAATACTTCAGTTGAAGAAACTGTCATGTCAGCCATAAGGAAGTCAGAGGTGAAAGAGATGGAGAGATAGCACCGGACTTGTCTAAGGTGGAATTGGAGGAGAAAGTCTGTGCAAAGTGCTTTGCTTTATCAGTAGAAGAAAAAGCTACAGAGCCGTCAGAGTGGAAAAGAGGAGGGGAGGATGATGAGGTAAAGAAGACAGTTCAAAGAAGCAATGACCACTGAAGCAGCGATAGCAAACAGATAAAACTAAAACAGTGCATCGAAGAGAAAGAGGTTCAAGGGAGCTAATAAGACGAGAAGAGTTAATGAGATATAAAGGCTTTTATTCCACCTTGTTGAAGAGCTGAATATGGGGAGCCTCCCCACACAGAACTGTACTCTGCACAGGGGCGAATAAAACCATGTATAAAGTCAACAACTGTCCAGTAGTAAAGAAGGAGTGGAGTTGGCTTAGCCAACCTAATCTCTTGGAAGCAGATTTTACCAGAGATAATATGTTTTTTCCATGCTAAATCCCGAGAGAATGAAACATCAAGTATGTTCAAAGATGATGTAGGGGTGAGTTGGGCATTGTTAAAAATTATAGGATATTTCTGTGATACATTTAGACGGGTCGAAAAATATAAGAACTGAGTTTGTGATGTACTGAATGCAATCAAAGATATGAGCCAAGTCAGACATCAAGTCTAATGAAATAACTGCTGATATGGGTGCTGTGGGAACCGGATGAGAAAGTGAAGGGTGGAGCCTTAAGCATATAAATGAACAGAGTTAGATGTACAACTTAGGTCATTGATGAACAGAGGGAAGAGAGCTGTTGATAGGACAGAGCCATGAGGAACACAAGTACTGATAGCCCTAGGAGAAGAACGGTGGTCGTCTTCAACAGCAGTTATAGAACGACCAGAAAGGAAACTAGAGATGAAGGCACAGATAAATGGATAGAAATCATAAGAGAGCAGTTTGTAAATTAAAGATTTATACCGGACTCAGTCGAAAGCCATGCAAACGTCATGTGCAATGGGTAAGTTTTCGCCAACGTCCCGAAAGGAGGATACTCCGGAGTATGAAAGGAACCCGAGAAGATCGCCAGTGGAGCATCCCTAGCAGAACCCATACTGACGATCAGAAAGAAGAGTCTTATAGAAAAGGTGCTTTAACCCATTTATGCCTCGCGTCCTACATACAGTCCACCCAAATATATATTCAAAGAATATTATCCCATGATAGAAAACATTTCCTGGCTGATTTCCACACTTCTTCTGGGCCATGTTTTGAATCCTCACTCTTCAGTGTTCTTGACGACATTGGAGGTAAAGGGTGTGCTATGCTGGCATCCAAAGTTGCCAGTTTTTATCTCACCCAGACTAAGTCCGACGATGTATTGTTTCTGGTTGAATTTCTTTGTTGTTTGTTTCTTTGTTCGGTTGTGTTTTTAGCAACATTACGGAAAAACAGCTGAATGAAAATGAATGAAATTTTCAGGATATGTGAGCACTGGTCCCCAAAGAAAGTGATTGAGTTTTGGAAGTAATCGAGTTAACCTGAAAGGTCAAAATCAAGGTCTCGATTTTTCAGAAGGGTATAAGTTGAAAACGGTTGAATATAGAGATATTTACTATTTGAACATACAGGGACTCGTAATATGGGCTTTCATATGGCACCAAGACCTTTGACCTTGAATGACCTTGAAAGACCAAACTCAAGATCAAGGATATTCAGGGAGTATAAGTCAAAACTGGTTGAAAATGGAAAGATATTTACTATTATTAACATATCGGAAATCCCATGTGGGCTTTTAATTGGTACATTGACCATTGACCGTAAGTGAACTTGAAAGGTTAAACTGAAGGTCACGGATATTGAAAAGGTTAAAACTCGAAACTCGTTGAAGATTGAGATATTTATTATTACCAAGATATAGGAAGTTTCATATGGGCTTTCATTTGGCAGCATGACCTTTGACCTTGAGTGACCAAGAAAGGTCAAATGCAAGATCACGGATTTTCCGAGGGCGTAACTTAAAAAAAAAATTGCGTCAATTCCCTTAGACTTTAATTGTGCACTGACACTAAATGAGAGATTCTAGTCATTATTTAACAGGAATAAAATAACTGCTGTCAGGCGAAGTCTGTTGCTCCTGGCACAACTTGTGTACTTTTTTCTAGACACCATGTCATCTACAAGTAGGCATGTTTTTTTTTTGTTTTTTTTTTTCCAATACTTCCGAAAGATAAACTTTTACATTTTTTACCTTATGTCAATCAAATAATGTAAATTTGTAATACGTTTAAGTTTATCAGCAATATCTTCTTAAGATTTTGAATAATTTTTATGTAAACATTGGTGTCCTACATATAGTTCACTAGGCAAACGTGACATAAGAGAACATTGCTGTACAGTATTTATTATTCTTGTGTTTTATGCAAGTATAGTTTTTATCTAAAGACAGTTTTATTGGTTTCTGCATTGTACTGTATTTTTAGCCATTGTCTTTTCAAGCATTCCTGGATATGTAATGCAGTAATTTATCATACGTTTTCTTGTCACTTCTGTGGGTTCAAAGCAAGTCACTTCTATTCCATGTCAACCAAACATATATGTGTTCAAATGCAGTGAGCATAGAGCCAATTTCCCAGGCATCATGGTATTCTTCAAACGACAAAAGGCGAATCCAAATACTATAACCACATTTGATAAAGGTTTACAATGAGCACATGGGTGGGGTTGACAAAATGGAGCAAAACATGTCAAATTATAGAATTGCCCTAAGTGGCAACAAGTGGTACTCAAACATGTGACATACTGTATTGATGTGGCAGTCAGTAATGCTTGGCAATTGCACAAAATCTTTGAGGCTGAGATTGCAATGGCTCTCCTTGCTTTCCGACACCGTATTGCACGTTTCTACATGGAATGCTATGCATATCCTCCGTATCAAGGCCAACGAGGGAGATCAAAGATAAAACAGATGAAGCCCGATATGATGACCATGCACACTGGGTCATACCACAAAGCAATCAAACTCAGTGTGGCCACTGCAATACGTAGACAACATGGTGTGAAAAGTGTGATGAGGGTCTGCATGTGATGTGTTTTAAGGAGTATCACACTCAGTAGCTAATCTGGTAATCTGATATGGTAAAATGAAGAGAAGTACATTCATTTATGTTCAAGGTATTATGTTGGATTCATTGGAATGTCATATTCTATATTTACACAAATCTCAAATTATGAAAGTCTATGGTCTTCCGGAGACCATTTTCAGTATAGACTTGCCTAGCGACCTCTATACAGGACGCTGTGTATTTTGGTTACAAAATCAAATTTCATAATAGAACCTTATATATGGGTTGTCTGTGTGTCATTTACACTAAATAATAAAGCAAAATTAAAATTGCATCGTAATTTTCACTTAGGGTTAAATGTTCATTTTTTTGTTTGTTTGGAAGTATTAAAAACCTTTAAATACACAAAATGTTAAAGCAGTTGGCCGACAGTTAGAAGGCTGGGAATAGTCACCCTTCTTTGGGACAGGCTGAATGGGCGCAATCTTCCAGCAAAATGGAAAGGTACAACTGAACAGGCAAATCCGAAAGAGTCTACTAAGGCAGATTGTATGCAATGAGACACATTTCTTTGAGGACCAAAAGAGGGAGCCCCATCAGGCCCATATGCCTTGTTGGTACTGAGGCCAATGATGGCAGAAAACACATCAGTTGAAGAGATTTTAATGTCAGCCATGAGTATGTCAGGGGTGCAGTAATGGAGGAACAGCATCTGAATCGTATAAGGTGGAATTAATGAGAAAGTGTAAGCTAAGAGTTCTGCTTTATCAGTAAAAGAAACAGCTACAAAGTCATTAAGGCAGAAAAGAGGAGGAAAGGAGAATGAAGCAAAAGTTATTAGAAAGGTTTTTGCAAGGTGCCAAAAGGAGCAGGAATAATTTGAGTTGAAGTATTCAGAGCATTTAGTACAAAATTTTTAAAAATCAAAGCAAAGGATGTACTCGTACATCGCATGATTTTGGGCAGAAACATAAAAGATTTGCGATTCAGGGGTAGGACGGCTCTGGTACCTTTTGTGCTAGTAGGCCTTCCCCTTGCGGACAGAATTTGAACAAGCATGATTAAACCAAGGTAATTTAGCATTAGTCACAAGATAATGGAAAAGAATGTATGCTTCCATGGCCAGGAGAATAACCTCCGCGTGCAAGGCACACTAAGATGTCTCTTGGCCATGGAAACAATGATCATTCTGGGGAAAATCAAAGAAGTACCGCCTGAGGGCCTCTCGATCAGCAGCTCCTAAGTGCCACAGCCACCGCTTCTTGGGGGGGTCTACTGCCTTACTGGAGTGACAGGACAGATTAAAGTGATAAGGCTGATATAAGAAGAGCTTAATGGAGGGAAAAGATTTAGAGAACAGGCAGAAGGATTAGTTGTAAGGAAAAGGACAAGTATGTTAGAACTCTTTACAAGGCTGTCAGGGATACAAGTAGGGTGCTGTACAAGCTGCTCTAGGTTATGAAAGATAAAAAGAGATGTAGGCTTTTTCACCAGATAGATCAATGAAAGGAGAGGAGAGCCAAACGTAAAGGGGAACATTGAATCACCAAGAATAGAGATTTTAGAGATAGGAAAGTTTGATGCAATATGTTCCATCTTAGAAGTAAGACAGTCAAAGAATTTTTCTTCGTAGAATTAAGGACTAAGTAAACAGCGTGGATATATTTAGGCATAGAATGACAGGATAGCCGAAGCCAGAGAGTACAGAATTCAGAAGAATCAAATTCTGGAACACGAGAGCAGTATGTGCTGTTGGATACTTATACAAAACAGCCACCTTTGGCTATAAAATGATTATAGAGAAAATAGGAGGAGACAGAGAAGAGTTTGCTACCAGTTTCCTCAGACGGCTGAGTCTTATTAAGGAAGAGAAGGTGAAGTTTAGAGGGAGAGCGATGGTGTTCAGCAGATAGAAAATTAGAGGAAATGCCTCAAATGTTAGAGAAAACAATTAAGAAGGGAGTCACACAGTGATTCCAAGCATCTCTCTTTGCGTCATCGGGTGAGGGGTGTTCCTGCGTTCGTTCGTTTACAGATTTCCTGCACCAATAGTAGTTAGGCGGATAAGTCAAATGATCGTTCACTTTTTCAGGAAAGCACCAAATTTGGTACAAATGTAGTATAGACCCATACAATTGATTTTTGAGGTGGAGCCCAAAAATCTGGGCCCCCTAGTGGCTGCCATTTTGGATTCCAATATGGCCGCCTAGCTAAACATATTATGAGCAATATCTCCCTTAATATGGCAGATACAGTCTTACTTTTAGGGTCTAGCTCCATGTTTTAAAGGGCAGCGGATCCAATGAAATCATTTATAAATGCATTTGAGTCCGCCATCTTGGATTTCAAGACGGCCGCCACTCCTTAATACTGTTTTGTTAATATCTCTCATATTATAACTGATACAAAAAAACTTTCAAGGTCTACCCCCATGTTTTAATGGGCTATGAATTCAATGAAGCCATTTTCAAATGAATTTGAGTCAGCCATTTTTGGATTTCAAGATGGCCACCATTCATTCGATCAGCTTTCCTTTTATACTGCTCAATATAGATGACATTTATGGAAAATATGACAGATGAAAACACATTTCCAATGTCTTACCATGTTTTAGTCTTGAAAACACTGACCATCGCACCCGCACAAAGAGGTACATGGCAGATTAGCTTTGTAGCATTTACAGTTGCCTTTGCATGATGATTTGCAATGACAGCTGATAAGTTCTGTGCATGCAGTTTGCACGACCGGAAGTTTCATCCAGTTAGGGATCCAGCAGCTATCTCCCTTCCGTTTCCACCCAAATGATGCTGGTGATGGCAGTTCCTGTTGGCGTACTAATGACTGGCCCCACACATGACCAGCCTGATAAACTGCACGTTTTGCGTGCTCCTCCAAAGCATCTGCAGTCGGAGGGATGTTTTCAATTTCTCTGGACTTCTGGGCAAACAGGTACTTCCGCACTTTGTTCACGGATCCTGAGTCATTTGTTCTGTCATACAAGACGGCAACGAAATGCTCTAACTTGTGAAACTCTGTGGTGATGGAGTCCGGGTTTATCGACAATGAATGGAAACATGGAGTGATGTCTGGTAAAACTTCCCATGTCTTCCAAGCTGAAAGTTTGCCCTTATTTGCAAAATAGGAAGTCGTATCACAACCTGTGAAGGCGTGAAAGAACGCTAAAGCTTCTGATTTCCTCTTGCCTAGCCCAGTTGCGATTTTGTGAATTGGTATATACCGGAATTTTTTGCCAGTGCCGAATGCTATCCACACTTCCTCCGCTTGGATGGAAAAGAAATGAGCTATAGCCAAGACAATTACGTCGGTATCAACAGTTCTAATCAAGATTTTGCAGGCTCCCTTTCTTGCTGCATCCAGTGCGTGTAAGATCACCCGGGTGTCCGCCTCTTCGTGGTTGCATGGACTCAGAATATTCACATCAGCATTAGGATCTGAGGACAAAACTGATGTTCCACTGGTAACATATATCTCTCTTCCTGTGATGGGTGCGTTCACAGCTACATCAGACAAGTACTGGAAGAGCTCCCCTTTGTTCTGGTCGTTTTGTAAGAAACTTTTCCAGTTCCCAGGAACCTTTGTTTTTGGTGTTACCCTCCTGCGTGTTCCAGATCCCCTATCCCCCCGAACTTGAGACTTTAGGCTATCATCTCGGTATGTGTCCCACACTACATCCACACGGCCAGTAGATTCCAGTTGTCCCTCCAGATAGGGAAGGAAAATGTCCTGTCCGTACTCTTGGAAGGTTTTCCCTGGGATTCCCTGGAGAAAGTTCATAACAGCTCCTCCATCAAAAACTTTGGCATCTACAGTCGGGGAGGCCTTCTGAGCAGGGGATACAGCCTCTAAACAGTCTAGAAGATCAGCTTTATCTCCTTGCCTCATCTTCCCATTCTTACTGAGTGATGGTGGCTGGGGTTGATTTTCGTGACTGAAGAAGGTGTCAAGGTCGCCATCTCTGCGTTGACTAGCAATATACAGTCTAGAAAATAAACTGCGGTCACTTTTCAGTTCAGTAGTTTTCTGTTTCTCTGCTGATTTTACACTGTGCTTTGGATTGCTGAAGAGAGGAATGTTGTTGCGATGTATTGTGGCATCAACCGACTGATTTCTTTTTGACAAACGCTCCTCCACATATGCTTCATATTGTGTGACCCCTAAAGTCCTCACTCCAGCTACAGACTTGGTAACATCGGCAGGCATAATGTCCTTGGCATCCAAAGTTAGTAACTCCTTGCTGTCATCTGTGAATGGATTACCCATATCTTCTATGACGTCAACAAGGGAACGTACATCTCTTGCAAAGGTTTCTTGAATGCTGGGTGTCTGTTCATGATGCAGATCAGACACGTCCCTCTTTCGAAGAGATGATTCAAATTCCTCAATCATCCGGGATATCTCAGGACCTGCTATCATCTATCTTCTAAGTCCAGCTTCATTCTCCGTGAGACCAACAGCACCTCCGTCCCCCTTGACATTAGCATTCAACTGCTCATGGGCTTGGTCCAGGGCAATGGAAGAAAATTTCTGCTGTGTCTTGTTCGATGTAAAGGCACCATTGCAGAAGTTGTTGTATTTCTATATGAAATTTTCATATTATCAGTTCTGATTTCAAAGATATTACGAAAATGCTATCAAGATGGTGGCCATCTTGAAATCCAAGATGGCGGACGCAAACACAATTATAAATGGCTTCATTAAATTTGCAGACCCTTAAAACATGGGGGTAGACCCTAAAAGTGAGACTGTATCTGCCATATTAATGGAGATATTGCACATAACAGATTTAACTAGGCGGCCATATTGGAATTCAATATGGCGGCCACCAGGGGGCCCCAATTTTTGGGCTCCACCTCAAAAATCAATTGTATGGGTATATACTTTAATTGCGCCAAATTTGGTGCTTTCCTGAAAAAGTGAACGATGGACCCTATTTTTCGGTTTTATCCGCCTATAGTGCAGGCCGGGCCATGCATCAGCCCGGTCAGTGGGGTATGGGCTGATTAAAAAATAGAAAGAGGAAAGACAGGGCCTGGAGATATCCCAGCACACACTCCCTGTCTTCTGGCTGGCTTTGTGGTGTGTGGTGAGGGGAGGGTGGTGGGGGCTTTTATGGCCCATCCCCCCCATCTGGGGACTCTGAGGTTGGATGTTGATATGCCATTTTGGCTTTAATTGAGAAAAAGAAGTGCAGCATGTACTATACATGCAGTTTGGTGTTGACAGTTGGAGGATATTGTACAGCAGAGTATGCTGACCTACTCTCTTTGTGTCTGAAACACTGAAAAAGTTCAGCCAAAGGGGATGGTCAGATGATTGTTCTGAGGGCTGATGAAACGGGAGCTCCAGCTCTCCCAATCATTAGATTTCCATCCACCTTATTAATTAATGGACACAATATGTCATGTCGTAAAACAGCCATGCTGAGAGCCATATGTAGGACGATCAGGTACTTATGACCAGTTAAGTCAGATTACAATTCCTTTTTTTTTTTTTTTAATATTCAGTCTCCTGTAAATAATTTACTTCACATATTGTTTGATGCCATGAATATTTTGGCGATGTTTACCATACTGACTGGAAGATTTTCTTGCAGTGTATATATAAATGTATAAATATATATGCATTATATCTCCAGTCATAAATTGCACGAATTGAATTTACGCAACTTTGACTATGTGACTTAAAATACAGGACCAATATTTAATATTTTAATATTTAATTACAAGTGCTGGTGCGAGTTAAAATTCAAATACCGCGCCATTTCTAGGCTCGCGCGCGCGCGCGCGAGCGAGCGCGCACACACACACACACACACACACACACACACACACACACACACACACACGTGCGTTTGTATGCGTATGTATGTATGTACAGTATGCTTACTGGTATATACCCATACCTACGTAAGGATAAAAGATGAAGGGATACTAAAATAACGAAATGAAGCTTGTATTGTTGTATTGTGTACTGTAATATACAGGCAAGGGTAAGGCAAGAAACTTCTTTATAAATTACGTATCTGAATAAAGTTCATGTAGGCTTTGAAAATAGCCTAAATATTCATCATCATCATCATCATCATCATCATCATCAGCAGCAGCAGCAGCAGCCATTATAAGTTCACTGCTGAACAAAGGCCTCCCCCAACCTTCTCCACAAAATCCTTGGCTGAGGCAATCTTTGCCACGTTTTCTCTGTAAACTTCTTTACCTCATCTCTCCACCTCCTGTCTGGCCTTTTTCTGCTACGCTTACCATCTCTTGGTGTCCAGTCAGTCAACCTCTTGCTCCATCGATTATCCCTTGTTCTTGCTACATGGCCTGCCCACCTCCATTTCTGTTCTTTTATAACTTCTATAATATCTTTGACTTTAGTCTGCTCTCTCACCCAAGTTGATCTTTTCCTGTCTCTTAAAGATACTCCCAACATTGACCTTTCCATTGCTCTCTGAGAACGAATTAATTATTTTATTTTCCATCGATTTTGTCAGTTAACAAGTCTCACAACCATACGTCATAATATTCATCATACATTCCACTATATTCGTGTCCATCTTCTGTTTATTAGGTAGTGAGAAGTTAAAAAAAAAAAAAAGTAAAGGAATTTGCTTCAATAGACCTGTCTGTATTACTGTGGTAATGGGGTTGTGTGGAGGAACCAACCATGCACACAGTCGCCTACAGTTCACAGACATCCGTAATTTACAAATTATGTTTGTGCGCATGTTAGAAGCCATACTTACCACCCACACAGTTATTTGAGGACATATTTCTAGCAAAGTAATGCTCAACAATCATGAATAGCAAACATCCTTGTGTCTAATAACGGAATGAAAAGCTTATGCATTATGACATCCAGTTTATTGGGTGTGGTGGACTGACGCACCGTCCGGATGCGTGCGGTGTGTGGGGGTAATGGTAACCACGCAAGCGACACACCCGCTAGGCCAAGATAGTGTTGCTTACAGGTGTCTCCACAATTTATGAATTATGTTCTTTTTATGATAGTACCCCAAATTAATGGTGTTAGAATCTGTTTAAACCGAAATTTGTCAGTATAGTAACCATAAGCAACAAACTGTCTTGATAAATTATAAAACAATATTGTGCTTTGGCGGAAAAAGATTTCTGGTAGTGCACCGTGTTGTGATCGAGCTGAGCACCCATGCCTTGCTCTAGATAGGGTCAGGCCAAGTTGTGAGCTCTGTAATAAAAGAAAAAAAAAAAAGAGGATAAATGCCAAAAATCTGCCAACACTGGGTGCTAATGGCACAAGCTTATCCCCCACCGCCCCCCTCCTTCCCCTTTCAGAGCACTAGTTTGATTGTCGGAAAGATCCAAGGTCTGCAACTTCGCTCTGATTGTCCTCCAGTCATGTATAGGAACAAAATTTATTTGAAAGGGGAAGGCCTTCGAGGTGCCGTCTTCGACGCCGTGAACCATGGGACCCCATAGAGATATATAGGTTTCCACAGAATATACTGAATAAGGTGGCACGAAAATTGCATCTCACCAGAAACAATGTGCCAAGGAGGCGTGATTATTTGTCATTGTCCCCACAACCAAACATGGATTCTACTGTTAATGATTACGCAGGTGTTCCTATTAGATCTGTCCTTAGTTGGGGGAGGCGGTGGCTCAGTCGGTAGAGAGGTGGCCTGTAGTCCTAACGGACCCAGGTTCGAATCCCGGCTGGGGCAGGGAACAGTTTAAGGATTTGAATTTCATTAAAATCAGGCTTTACTGATCTACCAAAAGACCCGCCGACATGTCGTAAAAATACCCCCGCTAATACCAATACACCAGTCCTGTATGAGACAGCCTTAGCATGTATTCAATATGGACGGTGGGTGTTAGCGCCGAAGTGGTGACATGTAGAGGTGTATGGTATGTAGGAGGACTGCTGGGCCTTGAGAGCAGGCTGTGAAGCCTATGCCCAGAGTCGGACACATAAAAAAAAAAAAAAAAAAGATCATCGTCTACTAAAGGTCCAACCGCACTGCCTTCTGTGCGTACAGGCAGTGTACCACTGAAATTGAGTAAGCACTGTCCCATCAAATCAAAGACTGGGACATTAAACGAACTGAACTCCATGAAGATCTACATGTACAATGTAAGAAGACTCACAGAAGATTACAGATCTGATACCTTAGTTACTGAATTAGAGAACATTACATGGGATATTATACGTCTGAGTGAAATCCACAAAAATGAAAAAAAAATAATAATAATTCAGCTCCAAGGCAGCAACAACCACCTAGTTTACTATAGAGAAAGGCAAAATGAAAGAGTTTGTGGTGTAGGATTTCTAAGTAACAGATATCTTGCAGAGAATATAGTTAAATTCACCAGTGTATCTGACAGAGTAACATGGACCATAATTAGACTTTGCAAGAGATACACCCTGAAAGTAATACAGGCATATGCACCGACTTTTTAAAGCTCCCACGAAGAAAGAGAAACATTCAATGATGACATCTCTCAGATTATGGAAGAAGAAAAGACCACATAATCATGAACGACTTCAGTGCAATATTTGGCATCGCAAAATGGAGAAGGATGTTTGGGAATATTCAGAGTGTGGGAAAGGAATGACAGAGATGCAATGTGGAACTTTTTGCAGAAATGTATAACATGAGAATAATGACCATATGCATTAACAAAAGAACAGGGAGAAAATGGACCAGGAGTCCTAATGGAGAAACAAAGAATGAAATCGAATGCACGATAACAGATATGATTAACATGATCATAAACGTCACAGTTGTCAACAATGTAATTATGGAAAGTGATCACAGAATGGTGGGATGCACAGTTAGATTCAGTTTCAGTTGAAGAAACTGACTAAAAATCAAAAGATATTCCCAATTAAAGTAAGCGAAAACAAAGTAGCCTTTCAGTTAGAAATAACCAACAGATGTCAGGCTCTAAATTATGCTGCGTGTGACATTTATAAGTTGAGGCTAACAAACGTGTTAAGTGAATTAGCGGAGGTAGCAGGGAAATCTAATACAACCAAAGCCAACAAGTATTCAAAAGTGAACCTCAGGCCGCTGAAAAGAAGAAAGAAGATGAAATAGAAAGAGCAGAATGAAATAAGCCTATAAACAAGAGACGGAGAGAGAGAGAGAGAGAGAGAGAGAGAGAGAGAGAGAGGAAACATAGATCAGATCAAAGAAACCTCCAGAAAAGGAAGACGTCTGAGAGCCGTCCGAAGTAGAATGTCAATAGGAAAGCAACAAATTTGATCACTGAAAGAGCAAAACGGTGAAGTCATTCAGTGTAGAGATAGGACAGAGAAGAGAGATCAAGAATTTTACAAAGAACTATACGCATCAAGGACAATAGTACCAGTAGCTAACTTTCCAGTTAACACAGGGGAACTCCCCAGAAGGAGATGGAATAGTAACAGATTTTCTGCAGGATGGAGGAGTAGAGGTATAAAACAAACTCGCCCAATTATTTATTTAGTGTATAAAGAAGAAAATTCCAAAAGCATGGTCTAATCCAGTGGTTATGTTGCTTAACAGAAAAGGTGACTCAAACGATCTTAGTAACTGTCGACCCATTAGTTTATTACTGGTTATTTACAAACACTTCACTAAAATCCTTATGAACAGAATAATATAAAATATTTGGAAGAAAACCACCCTCGAGAACAGGCAAAATTCCGAAGTGGGTATTCAACTACTGATGATCTACACACTCTGAATCAGTCAATTGAGATAAATGCAGTATATAATAAACCACTGTGCTTAGATTTTGCTGATTATGAAAAGGTTTTTGACTCAATGGAGCACATAGCAATTATAAATTCATTCCGGTAACAAGAAGTAAATTGGAACATTGTAAAACTGCTCGAAAACATAAATACAGAGGGAACTGCTACAGTAAAATTAAACAAAGACACAGAAAAAATTTGGACTGAGATGGGCATGTGACAATGAGATACAGTTTCACCAAGATAATTACAGCAAGCCTAGAAAACACTTTCAGAAAGGTGGACTGGCAGAACAGAGGAGTAAACATATATGGAGAAAAACGAAACAGTTTAAGACTTGCAGACGACAGTATCTTAATCACAGAAACAGCAGAGACATCGCAAGAAATGTTAAATGACTTAAGCAGAGAAAGTCTCAGAGTTGGGCTAAAGACGAACTGGTGTAAAGCTAATGTTTAATCCAACTACACCGAAGAGCATCATCAGAATAAGCAATGAAATTCTTGAGGAAGTGGAGGAGTACAATTACTTGGGGCAAATACTAAAATTAGCGAAAGACCATGATAGCAACATAAAAATACACATTACAATTGAATGGAAAGCTTTCGGTAAACATAGCGATACAAGGAAAATTAGCTTGCCAATGTGTATGAAACGAAACGTATATAGCGAATGCCTAATACCAAGTATGACGTACGGTTCTGAGACTTGGAAACCTGACATTTCGATGGAAAATCAACTTATGTGTTCTCACAGAGCAGTGGATAATTCAATGTTCGTAATATCTCTAAAGGACAGGAAAAGAGCAACTTGGGTGAGAGAGCAGAAAAAAGTCAATGACATTATAGAAGTTATAAAAGAACAGAAATGGAGGTGCGCAGGTCAAGTAGCAAGAATGCAGGGTGACCGATGCAGCAAGAGACTGACGGACTGGATTTCAAGAGATTGTAAGCGTACCAAAAAAAAAAAAAAAAAAAAAACAGAAGTAGTGGAAGCGATGAGACATAAGTTTGGAGACAAAACTTGGCAAAGGTTGGCTCAGTCAAGGAATTAGTGGAAAACGTTGGGGGAGGCCTTCCTTCAGCAGTCGACCTACAATGCTGCTGCTGCTGCTGATTTTATATATATATATATATATATATATATATATATATATATATATATATATATATATATATAGAGAGAGAGAGAGAGAGAGAGAGAGAGAGAGAGAGAGAGAGAGAGAGAGAGAGAGATGTATATATCTATCTATCTATACAGTATGTCTCTCTCTCTCTCTCTCTCTCTCTCTCTCTCTCTCTCTATGTATATATATAAGTGGTAGGTGGGGGCGCCCATCATCCACCCACTTAGTGTAGTGGTACTCTGTTTTTTGCGCAGCTCTACATCGAGTGGCAAGCGAAATGATTTCCTGTAAACCAGGAAATCATTTACAACGCTGGGTGGTAACCTTATAACCAACCGACACCTGTTCCCTAATGACAGCAAGTGGGTTGGCGGAGGGTTAGTGCCCCTCCCGGGAAAACAACTAACTAATATTACGAACAAGAAGCCTCGGATAAGGACTGACCAAACGATGACTAAGGACCGAACAAAGGTCTTGATACGAATGGCGACGTGGAATGTAAGGGGTGCAAATAATGAGGTGAAAGAGAGAGAGATTATCCACGTGCTTGAGGCTACGAAAGTGGATGAATGTGGATTAACTGAAATTAAATGGGGAGGTGAAAGTGTGAGAGAATGGGAGTATGGATGGGGTATATGTGCAGGAGTATGTGAGAATGAGAGGGCAAAAGAAAGAGTGTGTATTGTTGTGAGTAACAGATAGAAGCAGATATTTGAGAGAGTATGGATCAGTTGACTCAAGGACTGTGTGAGTAAGACTGAAAGTTGGACTACAAATGTGGGCGATTGTGTGTGTGTATGCACCAATGCAGGCTCGTGCAAGCAGAGTGAGAGAAGAGTTTTGGACAAATGTGGAAGTGTGCATGGAAAAGTTTGAAAGGAATGAGAGAGTGTTTTTGATTGGTGATATGAATGGTAAAGTAGGGAATGTGAAGGTGGATGGAGTAGTTGGTGAGTGGGGTGTGCCTGCTGAGATAGATGAGAATGACAGTGCTTTGGTGGATATTTGTGCCGGGAGGAGGTTAGTGATAGCCAATACCCTCTTCAGGCACAAAATGATCCACAGGTATACATGGCGAGTGATGAGAAGGGTGGATGGTGAACTGAATGAAAGGAAGACAATGATTGATTATGTGTGTGTGAATGAAACGATGCGAAGATGTGAAATGGATGAAAGAGCATATAAAGGTTGGGGGAGTGGACTTTCTGACCACCACTTGGTCGTGGTCAGAATCAAGGTCCAAGAAAAATGAAGAAACAGAAGAAGGGAAGGACGGGAGGAAGGAGTACATGCAAGGAGAGTGGAAAGGTTACAAGTGGATGAGAAAAAGGCTGAGTATAAGAGAGAAGTAGAGGAACGATTATGTAATTTCTAATTAAAGCAGATGGGGGACGTGGAAGGTGTGTGCAAGATATTCACTGAAGAAATATGTGCAGCATGTAAGGTGGTGTGTGAAGTGATAAGAAGACGAAAGGGGGTGCAAGGAGCAGCATGGAATGAAGAGGTGAGACAGGTTGTGGCACAAAAGAGAAAAGCATATAATGGATGCATGAGAAATAGGGGCGTGGAAGAAGTTGAGACACGGAAGAGAGAGTTATATGTAGAAAGGAAGAGAGAGGTGAAAAGATTAGTAAGAGAGAGTAAGAGGAGAATAGATGAGGAATTTGGAAGGAATTTGAGTGTAAAGTGGAGGGAATGTAAGAAAATGTTCTGAAAAGAGATTAAGAGAGTCAGATACTGGCAATGAAATTAGTAGGGGAGAGAAAGATAAAAATGGTAGATTATTAGATGAGAAGGGAGAAAAAGTGAGCAGATGGAAAGAACACATTAATGAATTGTTGTACATAGAGCATGAAAGTAATACGAGTATACGTGGCTGGGGAATGGCTGGGAGAAGGAGGGAGGTGAGAAGACAGGAAGAAATCAGAAGGATGAAAGTTGTGGAAACAATGAAGAAAGTCAAAATGGGGAAAGCCCCAGGAATTGATGGAGTGTGTGGTGAAATGCCGAAGCATGGTGGAGAGATAGTAGTAGAATGGATGTGGAAGATGTGCAGATTGGCCTGGGAGGAAGGTAGAGTCCCGGAGGAATGGAAGTCAGGTATAATTATTCCCTTGTACAAAGGGAAAGGGGAAAATGAAGTGTGTGGCAATGATAGGGCATCTGTCTTCTTAATGTAAAAGGAAAAGTATACGGTAGGATATTTGTTGACAGAGTTAGGGAATAAAAGAGGAAATAATTGTAGAAGAGCAGGGAGGCTTTAGGAAGGGAAGAGGTTGTGTAGATCAGATATTCATTCTTAGATTTTTAGTGGAAAAGTTTCTAGAGAAGGGAAAGAAGTTGTATGTGGCCTTTATGGATTTGGAGAAAGCATATGACAGGGTGGATAAACAAGGATTGTGGAAAATATTAAGAATATATGGAGCAGATGGGAAGTTGTTGAATGCTGTGAAGAGTATGTATGATGGTGCTGCTAAGGCTGCAGTGCGTGTGGATAATGAAGTGAGTTTTTCTATTTGAAGGTTGGGTTGAAACGGATGTGTCATGACTCCATGGTCGTTCAATCTGTATACAGATGGGGTTATAAAAGAGATACAAGGTAGGGCAGTGGATGTTGGAGTGGCTCCAATGAGAGAGGGCAGTGTTTGGAAACTCCCTGGACTGTTGTTTGCAGATGATACTGTGTCGTTAAGTGAAGACGAAGGGGAGCTGCAAGGCTTGCTGGATGAGTTTGGGAGAGTGTGTAAGAAACGGAATCTAAAGGTGAATGTAGGGTAGAGTAAAGTTATGGTCTTCGAGAGAGGTGAAGTCAGTAAATGTGCAGTGAGGCTGGATGATGAGAAAATGGAAAATGTGAGTACGTTTAAGTACTTGGGTAGTGTGATGAGTAAGGATGGAAGTTTGGAGGGTGAAGTGCTTGAAAGGGTACAACAAGGAAGAAGGGTTACTGGTTCCTTGAAGGCACTGATAAGAAACAGGGAAGTGGGCATGGAAGTGAAAAAGTCATTACATGACAGTATTATGATACTAACTCTAACGTACGGCGGTGAAGCTTGGACGTTGTTGGATGGGCACAAGTCAAGAGTGAGAGCAGTGAAAATGAGTTATTTGATAGTAGCCTGTGGAGTCACATGGAGAGACAGACTGACAAATAAGGATGTGAAGGAGCGTTGTGCTGTCGATGTGGATGTGATAGGAAGCGTTAGGAAAAACATACTGAGGTGGTTTGGCCATGTGGAGAGGGTGAAGAGTGAGAGACTGACGAGAAGAGTGTATGTGAGTAAGGTGGAGGGGGAGAGCGGGAGGGGAAGGCCAAGGATGAGATGGAGGGATGGAGTGGAGAGGTATATGAGAGAGGGGGGTGTGAATTGGGAGCAGGACAGTTAAATGGCGGGGGACCGGGTGACGTGGAGGCGATTTCTTTGTGGCCACCCCGTATAAGGGATTGAGACGTCTGGCAATATATATATATATATATATATATATATATATATATATATATATATAAAATGACAGGACAGATGGGAGAAATAGAAAGAGAGGTGAGCAGAGGCACAAAAAAATGATAAAAGTGAAGCAAGCAGCCGGAAGCACTCCATCAAGTCAGTGGATGATGGTTGCCACCACCTATCACCATACATATATATATACAAGCGCTCGTGGGCCCTTCGGGCCCCGCGCATTTGCTCCTCCCTATGGCTCTCGTGCTGCTGTAGTTTATTTTAGGTGTACCTACGGGCAAAAAATTCTACGGAGATCCTATGCCGGGCGCCTGGAGCAGCGTTTTTTGGTCATAATGTGATCGCTCATTAAATATAGTAAAATTTTTTCAATCGTGATAGGGCCAAGTTTTTTCACATCAGCAAATTTTTTGCGATTTTTATGCCAATTTTGGTGCGATTTGATCTGATTTTTTTTTTTTTTATGTGACCGAGTCTGGGCATATCTTCACAGCCTGCTTTCAAAGCCCAGTAGTCCTCCTACGTATTGCACACCTCTACATGTCACCATGTGTAGTTTCGGCTGCCCAAAATACACACGCGCACACACACACACACACAGACACACACACACACACAAACACACACACACACACACACACACACACACACACGCCTACTCCTATAGTAAATTTTATATATATATATATATATATATATATATATATATATATATATATATATATATATATATATATATATATATATATATATGGCTGGGAGAAGGAGGGAGGTGAGAAGACAGGAAGAAATCAGTAGGATAGAAGTTGTGGACGCAATGAAGAAAGTTAAATCGGGGAAAGCCCCAGGAATTGATGGAGTGTGTGGTGAAATGCTGAAGCATGGGGGAGAGATAGTAGTAGAATGGATGTGGAAGATGTGCAGATTAGCCTGGGAGGAAGGTAGAGTCCCGGAGGATTGGAAGTCGGGTATAATTATTCCCTTGTACAAAGGAAAAGGGGAAAAAGAAGTGTGTGGTAATCATAGGGGCATTTGTCTTCTTAGTATAATAGGAAAAGTGTATGGTAGGATACTTATAGACAGAGTTAGAGAAAGAACAGAGAAATTAGTTGGAGAAGAACAGGGAGGCTTTAGGAAGAGAAGAGGTTGTGTAGATCAGATATTCATTCTTAGATCTTTAGTGGAAAAGTTTCTAGAGAAGGGAAAGAAGTTGTATGCGGCTTTCATGGATTTGGAGAAAGCATATGACAGGGTGGATAGACAAGGATTGTGGAAAGTGTTAAGAATATATGGAGTGGATGGGAAGTTGTTGAGTGCTGTGAAGAGTATGTACGATGGTGCGAAGGCTGCAGTGCGTGTGGATGGTGAACTAAGTGAATTTTTCTCTTTGAAAGTTGGTTTGAAACAGGGATGTGTCATGTCTCCATGGTTGTTCAATCTGTACATGGATGGGGTAATAAAAGAGGTACAAGGTAGGGTAGTGGATGTTGGAGTGGCCCTGGTGAGAGAGGATAGTGTTTGGAAACTCCCTGTACTGTTGTTTGCAGATGATACTGTGTTGTTGAGTGAAGACGAAGGGGAGCTGCAAGGCTTGGTGGATGAGTTTGAGAGAGTGTGTAAGAAACAGAACCTAAAGGTGAATGTAGGGAAGAGTAAAGTGATGGTCTTTGAGAGAGGTGAAGTTAGGGAATGTACAGCGAGGTTGGATGGTGAGGAATTGGAAAATGTGAGTACGTTTAAGTATTTGGGTAGTGTGATGAGTAAGGATGGAGGTTTGGAGGGTGAAGTGCTTGAAAGGGTACAGCAGGGAAGAAAGGTTGCTGGTTCCTTGAAAGCAGTGATAAGAAACAGGGAAGTGAGCATGGAAGTGAAAAAGTTACTACATGACAGTATTGTGATACCAACTCTAACGTACGGAAGTGAAGCTTGGACATTGTTGGAAGGACACAAGTCAAGAGTGAGAGCAGTGGAAATGAGTTATTTAAGAGGAGCCTGTGGAGTCACGTGGAGAGACAGGCTGACGAATGAGGATATAAAGGAGCGTTGTGGTGTGGATGTGGATGTGATAGGAAGCGTTATGAGGAACACACTGAGGTGGTTTGGCCATGTGGAGAGGATGGAGGGTGAAAGACTGACGAAGAGAGTGTATGTGAGTGAGGTGGAGGGGGAAGAGGAAGGGGGAGGCCGAGGATGAGATGGAGGGATGGGGTGGAGAGGTATATGAGAGAGGGGGGTGTGAGTTGGGAGCAGGGCAGTGAAATGGCGGGGGACAGGGTGACTTGGAGGCGATTTGTTTGTGGCCACCCCAAATGGGATTGAGGCGTCTGGCAATATATATATATATATATATATATATATATATATATATATATATATATATATATATATATATATAGATATATAGATATATAGATATATATTAATATATATATATATATATATATATATATATATATATATGAATAACTTCGTCCCGTAAAGCACCCTCATCAGTGTGGGACTCAAACTCATTTCGCCACAGCTGGTCTAGGAAGATGTTTGTCCATTACCTGATCATGAAGTTATTCTTTTCAGAACCACACACCCAGACCTATTGCAGTGTGGGTGTTAGAGAATTTCATCTCCACCGGCCACGATGGTTGACATATTGTTTATATATAACGTACATGGAGAATAACATCGTATCCAAAGGCACCTTCATCAGTGTGGGGCACGAACCCACCTCGCCACCGCAGGTCTAAAAGAAGTGTGACCGTCACATAATTGTTGCGGTTTTCTTTTCAGATCCACACTTATATGCTGAATGAAGTCGTCTAAGCTAGCAATATTATAGAAAGGTCATGGAAGTTAAGTGTTTAACTTTTTTAGCCAGAGAATGTTTTACATAGTTTACTCCTGTTATCTGCAGATGAATTGTATATTTTATTCTTGTTATTTCAAGATGACTTCATTATGTTTTTGGATATATTTATTGACATGAAAAGTCTACAGATTTCAAGATATCCTTCAATGCAAAATGTCCCTTCTAAAAGTAATACAACTTTTTGTTATACGAGTAGTAACATAACATTCAGAAGGGATTTAAAGGGTAAATGGTCGTCGAAGTGATTTTTTTTTTCTTAATGAAGAAATTTAAAATCATTTGTCTCGATCAGCAGTGTAGAAGAAATACTACGTTATAACGAGGGGATTAAAAACAGTCTCCACTAAAATGTCTTACTTGTAGATGAAGGTGAGATGAGCAGAGAGGCAATTGTTTTGAGTGCTGAAGTGCTCTTCACTTCCCGCTGCTTCTGTACCTGGTGAGGTGGGGATCACAAATGTGCTCTTACCAACTGGGGTGATCCGAGGTGGTACAAGGGAAGGGGAGATAGTGGACCTTCGACCCCCTCCCCCTTCTCTCTCTCTCTCTCTCTCTCTCTCTCTCTCTCTGGGATACATTTCCACGCTAACAGTGCCACCGCTAATTTGATGAGGCTTTTAATATTTCTTAGTATTATCAGAAAAAAATATCATCATTATCATCGTCATACCCACCCGATTTCTGACCTCATACGTCTCTCATATTGACGGTGTTAGTGAAGGTGTTGTCTTCTACATTTTGAAAATCCTATCCTAAACCGAATAAAAACATGTAACGTTAAATATGAGTAAATAAGAATGACGACATCATTGGTAATGGGTTATGGTTTCGTATTCTCCTAGGTTAAGAAGCGTCCCTGACACTTCGTTATCGATATATTTTGGGTACTGTTGGCTAATATCTGATTATACATTGTTTATGCAAAGTATTGTGATATAAGAGTGATTTAAGCAACAAGAAAGAGGACGATAATGTGTCGTAAACAATATACATCGCATAGGAAGAGGTCTTAAACAGCTTCCTTAGTCGACGAGAATACGGTCCAAGGTGTGATATGGTAAAGTTGATCAATCAGATGTGTTGTGCAGTGTCCGATACCAGCGAGAGAAAGACTGATCTTATAAGCTCGTCGGATAGGATTTAACCGTTTCATTATAACGTACTCTCTGCTTTATCATTGCTATCGACGCGGGATATTATGCAGGCTAGGAAGGGCTCTTTGAATAGTACTAGTTAACTTTCTTACTCTTTATTTCCTACTGCCTATGGCCTCCAATATTTTAAACGCTGTGTGTCCGGCATCTCGAAATGTACGCATTTTGAATTTGGCTCTCTGTTATTTTGTTTTTATTATTTCGTTTAAGTCACAATCTTGAGGAGTTATCTCCTTTGGTTCCTTCTTCCTTACATAATATATATATATATATATATATATATATATATATATATATATATATATATATATATATATATATATATATATATATATATATATATATGACCAAAGTAGGGGAGGAGTTAGAATCAGTGAAATGGAATGGAATGGATCTGGACAGCCTGTGGAAAGCATATGGAGATTGCTTAGTTAGAAATGCTAAAGCGGTGAGTGGTGTGGCAAGAGTAACAACAAAGAAGAAAGGTACGGGATGGTGGGATGAAGAGGTTAAGAAGGCTGTGGAGGAAAAGAGGAATAAGTGGCCAGGGTGGTTACAGGACGGGGATTCGATTGAAATAAGAACTGAATACTGAGAGCAAGAAGCACGTAAAGAGACTATTGAAGACGAAAAAGGAGGTAAATGAGTTATTCTAGAAAGAGGTGAGGAATGTAGAAGTGAATGCGAAAAGCAAATATGAAGGTGTGAAGGATGCAGGTGGTAGATTATTAACCCACGGGGATGAAGTAAAGACCAGATGGAAAGAATATTCTGAAAGCCTGATGAATGGGAATAGAGAGCGCAGAGGCACTGTAAACATGATTAGTTTTGGGGATGTGCAGAGAAGGAATGCAGTGCCAGGAACCGTGACACTCGTACAGGTGAAGAACGCTGTGTCGCGGCTGAAAAAAGGGAAAGCAGCTGGGGTTGATGAGGTGTATGCAGATATGATAGAGTGTAGTGGAAAGAGTGGAATGAAGTGCTTGCTGTAGATATGTAAGAAGGCATGGATGAGTGACTCTGTGCCTGCAGAGTGGAAAAGGGCTGTGATTGTACCCCTGTACAAAAATAAAGGTGAACGAAGTGAGTGCAAGAATTATCGTGGCATAAGTTTATTGACTGTGGTAGGGAGGTATATGGAAGAATTATTATAAAAAGAGATATAAGAAGTCCTAGTGAATGATGAACAAGGTGGCTTTAGGAGTGGTAGAGGATGTGTGGATCAAATGTTTGCAGTGAGACAGATAGTGAAGAAGGGTTGTGAAAAGGACTACAAAGTGTTTATGGCATTCATGGATCTACAAAAATCATACGGCAATGTAGACAGAGAAGGACTGTGGAAGGTTTTGCGCATGTACGGTGTAGATGGTAAGCTGCTTGGTATCGTCAAGAGTTTTTATGAGGGTAGTGAAGCATGTGTAAGGGTTAATGTGCATCTAAATGAATATATAAGGATGAGGTGACGAGAGAAGTAAAAACACGAGTAATAGAGAGAGGGATGGCGTTGGTAATGAATGGTGATGGATTAGTTGTATGCTGATAATGCAATAATACTTTCAAATACCAGACAAGAACTTGGTAAACTAGTGCAGAGTTTTGCTGATGTCTGTGTAGCGTCGTGCCTTGAGAGTATATATAGAAAAGAGTAAAGTGATGGTTCTTGAGAGAGAAGGTGACTCCCGGTGCGATGTTACAGTGAATGGGGAGAGACTGGAATTGGTGAGAGTTCAAATACCTTGGTATAGTGATACAGAAAAAGAGAAAAATGTGCAAAGGAAGTGGAAAGTAAAGGAAAGTAGATGGTTCAATGAAGGCCCTGATAAAAAACAGAGACCTGAGTGTTGCAGCTGCACGAGGCTTGTATGAAGAAATGTTAGTGCCAACTTTAACACGGATGTGAGATTATGGTGTGGCATGAAAATGAAATGTCAAGAGTGAGAGCAGTGGAGATGGGACAGCTGAGGAATGTATGTGGAGTACAGAGAGTTGATAGGATACAAAATAATGTGATTCGTAAAAGATGTGAAGTGAGGAAGTCTGTGGACACCAGAATCGAGGAGTATGTAATGAGATGGTATGGTTATGTGGAGAGAATGGGTAACAATAGAGTGGTGAAAAAAGTACATATGAGCGAATTTGAAGGAGGGAGGAGGCGAGGTAGGCCAAGGAGAAGGTCGAGGGATATTGTGGATGAGAGTGTGAGGAAGAGAGGTTTGGAAGTCCGTGAGGATAGCGGACTGATAAGAGATCGAGCTGGCTGGATGCATGAGCGCACAATAAGAGATCTGGCACTGCTTTTTAACATGACAGCGTCCTGATTGTTTCTATCGGATATGTTTATATGAAGCTACAGAAAGTGGTGAATGTATTTGGTGTATCAGATAGAGCCAGGATTCCGGGGGCTTGAACGATGAGTGAATGGAAGCGTGGCCCATTGGATTGGGCAAATTTGGGCTATCTGGACATTGCTACTCCTCACCCTGCCCTGAGGTGGGAAAGAAGGTCCGGATGATGATGATGATATATATATATATATATATATATATATATATATATATATATATATATATATATATCACCCATCCATCCATCATCCAATCCTACGTTGCCCCATGAGAAGCGTAGGAGCCCGGGGCTAGGCAGTTGGTCCTGACATTTAAGATGAGAGTGACCAACCTCACTCATCCCTGAGTGGCATTACGTGAGCAATAAACCCCAACCACCTTTTGGATATAAACCTTCACCGGCTCAATCCGATTGGAGCACAATAATTACCCACTAAACAACCAGGTGCCAAAATTTGGTTATATGGTTACCACCCAGCGTAGTAAATGGTTTCGTGGTGTACAGGAAACCATTTGGCTTGTCACTCAGTGTAGAGTCACCCACAAGCAGAAGGAAGAGGAAAGAATGAAGGAATGAAAGACAGAAGAGGGAGTGTAAAGTCACCCGTAAAAATATATATATATATATATATATATCTATATATCTATATATATATATATATATATATATATATATATGTGTGTGTGTGTGTGTGTGTGTGTGTGTGTGTGTGTGTGATAGATATCTTTAGGCAACCTTAACAACTTAACAACTATCGATTGTCCTAAGGCGAATGAAATCGTCTGGAGGCGGCATAATAAGCATAAATTACAACCTCTAAATAAAGGTGTTCAGAAGCCAGAGTTTCAAACCTGCCAATGGAAATTGTGCCCATTTAATGAAATAAAGTTTATTATGAAAATACACACCTGGCGAGGGTTTTTTGTCGGGCTGTAACCTTCAGAGAAATAACAATTTCAACATGTGACTGACTTCGATCCGGAAAGATTCAGGTAGATCAGAACTGTTTATAATTTACTGGAATAAAACAACGAACAACAGGAACTCTAATAATAATAATAATGATGATGATGATGATGATAATAATAATGATAATAATAATAATGATAATAATAATAATAATAATAATAATAATAATAAATGATGATGATGATGATGATGATGATGATAATGATAGTACTACTACTACTACTACTACCACCACCACTACTACTACTACTACTACTACTACTACTACTATTACTACTACCACTACTACTACTACTACTACTACTACTACTACTAATGATAATAATAATAATAATAATAATAATAATATGTGGTAGGTGGGGGCGCTCACCATCCACTCACTCGATGTAGTGCTGCTCTCGGGTGTCTGCCCTTTCCTCTCCATCCTTCTTTCCTTCCATTCTCTTCTGTCTTTCCTTCATTCATTCCTTGTCCTTCTGCCTACAGGTGACTTTACACTCCTTCTTCTGTCTTGCTTTCCTTCATTCTTTCCACTTCCTTCAGCCTGTGGGTGACTCTACACTGACTGACAAGCCAAATGGTTTCCTGTGCACCAGGAAACCATTTACTACGCTAGGTGTTAACCATATAACCAAATTTTGGCACCTGGTGGTTTAGTGGGTAATTATTGCGCTCCAATCGGACTGAGCCAGCGACGGTTTATATTCAAGGGATGGTTGGGGTTGATTGCTCATGTAATGCCACTCAGGGATGAGTGAGGCTGGTCACTCTCATCTTAAATGTCGGGACCAACTGCCTAGCCCCGGGTTCCTACGCTCCTCATGGGTCAATGTAGGATTGGATGATGGATGGATGGATAATAATAATAATAATAATAATAATAATAATAATAATAATAATAATAATAATAATAATAATAATAGTAAAAGTAATAATAATAATGATAATAATTAGTGGTGCCTAACACAACAAACCTCGCACGACCACTCAGGGTCAAAGGTCATGGTGCCAAATGAAAGTACCCAAGAGACTTACTATACCTGAATTATAGTAAATATTTCTATCTTCAACCACATTCGAGCATTAGCCCTTGAATATCTGTGACCTTGAGTTTGACGTTTCAACGTCATTTAAGGTCAAAGGTCATGGTACCAATTAAAAGCCCATGTGGGACTTCCTATACTTTGACAGTAGTAAATATTTATCTTCAACCAGTTTAGAGTTATGGCCCCCTGAATATCGGTGACCTTGATTTTGACCTTTCAAGGTCACTCAGGGTCAAAGATCTTGATGCCAAATGAAAGCCCATACGGGAGTTCCTGTATATCTTTATCTTCAATCGGTTTCAAGTTATAGACCATTGAAAATCAGTGACTTTGATCTTGACCTTTCTAGGTCACTCGATTACCTCCAAAATTTGATCGTTTCCTTTTGGGACCAGTGCTCACATATCCTGAAAGTTTCATGCAATTCTATTCAGCCGCTTTTCCTTAATGTGTGAAACACACACACACGCAAAAGACCCTTAAGAATACCTAGCCGGACTCCGTCCCGGACAAGTTTGTAATGATTATATTGTCATACCCACTCCAACGACTGAAAGCAAAGTTTGAACCTTGCTGGAAGGATATCAGACAGGAGTGAGTGCAGTGGAAGTTAGTAATAGGAAAGCATCATGTGGAGTTACATGGAGAAACAGACTGACAAATGAAGAATTAAAGGAGAGTTGTGGAGTGGATGTGGATGTGATAGAAAACGTTAGAAGAAATACACTGAGGTGGATTGGCCATGTGAAGAGAATGGAGCGTTAGAGACTAACGAGGATAGTCTATTTGCGTGAGGCTGAGGGGTGGAGAGGGAGGAGGAAATCGAGGATGACATGGGCAGATGGAAAGGAGAGGTATATGAGAGAGTGGGGTGTGATTAGGGGGTAAAGCAGCGAAGTGGTAGGGGACAGGGCGACATTGAGGTCAATTTGCTTGTGACCACCAAATATGGGATCATGACGTCTGGCTACAGACAGATAGACAGACAGGTGATGATGATGATGATGATGATGATGATGATGATGATGGTGATGATGCTAAAAGTAATAATAACATACACATCAACATAACCAACAACATCAACAACGACAATGATAACGACAGCGACGACAGTGGCAACAAAAACGACGATGACGGCAACAACAAGAACATCGATGACTTCAAGAACGACGTCAACATCAACTAGGACGAGGACAACAACAATGATGACAAAAGACTACAGCAACAGTTACTACAGGGGCAACAATAACAATGACAGCAACAATAACGACAACAACGACGACGACAATAACGCAGACAACAAAAAACAACGAAAACAAAAACGACGATAAATTCATGGACAACAAAATCGACGACAGTACCATTGACGGCGACAACAATAACGGCGAAGATCTTAACATTGACGACAATTTCAGCAACGATGACGATGTTAAAAACAACGACATCAATGACGAGAAAAACAGCGGCCACAGCAACAAGTCGGGCACAGAAACTAAAGAAAAAAAAAAAAAAAAGTCTGTGTTTGCCAAAGAAGCAGTAATTTGCTAGTTGATTATTGCGTGTGAGTAATGGGGTGGAGTCATGCAGCGCTTGGTAATGACAGCACTGGAGCTAGACGTGCGCAAACCTCTGATTTATTTGAGAAAACACTGCCACATGTGTTGATGGTTCAGGTGTTCAGTAAGACTGCTTTCATGAAGGCAAGACTATCAATACTGAATATTTATTTCCTCAGACGCAACAAACACTCTGGTTCCTGTTAATTTGGCCTACTGTTAGCTACAACAGAATACTAGACTCCTGGCCATGAAACAGTACATGGTGCCAATATTAACTCTGCTCCGGTAGAGATGGGTCTGAGAGACCCACCCTCCCTGTCCCATTTTCTAGTTCAGTAACTTCTAAATACCCGAGAGACTTGTTCTTCTCAGTAGCTTCCTAACTTTGTGTATCCATGCAAGGGGTGAGGGAGTTACTTCTAGCTCTCTATCCGTTTCCGCAGTATAAGGGTATGTGAGTATAAATTTAACTAAAATGGCGTCTCTATACCAAGCCTCGGAGTCCCCAGGGGTGGGAACCATAAATGCCCTCACCATCCGCCCCTCTCCCGGTGACGACTCGAGGTGCCTGGAACCACTGTCTGACTCTCTTCTTCTTCATTTCTGCAACATTCGCGGCCTTTCCTCTAACTTTCGCTCTGTTGAGTACCACCTCTCCTCTTCTAAACCTCACCTTCTTTTTCTAACGGAGACTCAGCTGTCTGAGGCAACTGACAGCAAACCCTTTTCTGTATCCTCCTACCTTCTCAATACTCATTTCAAAGCCAAAGCTGGCTGTTGTGTATATATACGCAACGACTTATATTGCTCTCGTGTTCCTGAACTCGATTCTTCTGAATTCTCTACACTCTGGCCTCGGCTTTCCTGTCATTCTCTGACTAAATATATCTGTGCTGTTTACATATCCCCTAATTCTACTGACTATCAAAAATTCTTTGACTATCTTACTTCTACGATGGAACACATTCTATCCATTTCTCCTTTCTCTGAAATCTCCATTCTAGGAGATTTCAATGTTCACCACCACCTATGGCTCTCCTCTCCCTTCACGGATCCACCTGGTGAACAAGCCTACATCTTTTCCATCCTTAATGACCTAGAGCAGCTTGTACAGCACGTTACCCGTATCCCTGACCGCCTTGGAGAGAGCTCCAACATACTTGACCTCTTCCTCACAACTAATCCTCCTGCTTACTCTGTTAATCTTTTCTCTCCGTTGGGCTCCTCCGATCACAACCTTATTACCTTAACCTGTCCTATCACTCCGGTATGGCCTGTGGACCCTCCAGGGAAACGTCGTCTGTGGCATTTTGGAGCCGCGGACTGGGAGGCCCTCAGGCAGTACTTCTTTGATTTTCCCTGGAATGATTATTGCTTCCGTGGCCGGGAGCCATCTGAGTGTGCCTTGCGCATTACGGAGGTTATTCTCTCGGGCATGGAAGCATACGTTCCTTTCTCAGGTCCTTTGACTAACGCAAGAAAGCCTTGGTTTAATCACGCTTGTTCTAATGCTGTCCGCAACAAGGAGAGGGCCTACAAAAGATACCGGAGCCAACCCACCTCTGAATCACATCATCTTTACGTTTCTGCCCGGAATCGTGCTAAGTCTGTTCTTCGCTCTACTAAAAATAATTTTATCCATACTAAATGCTCTCAACTCTCCAACTCGAATTCTTCCCGCTCCTTCTGGCACCTTGCCAAAAATCTTTCTAACAACTTTACCTCATCATCCTTCCCTCCTCTTTTCTACTCTAATGGTTCTGTAGCTATTTCTTCTACTGGTAAAGCAGATCTCTTCGCACAGACTTTCTCCTCCAATTCCACCTTAGACGATTCCGGTGCTGTTCCTCCATCACTTCCCCCCTCTGACTTCCTCATGGCTGACATTAAAATTTCTTCAGTTGATGTATTTTCTGCCATCACTGGCCTCAGTACTAACAAGGCATATGGGCCTGATGGGGTCCCTCCTGTTGTTCTCAAGAACTGTGCTTCTGTGCTTACACCCTGCCTAGGCAAACTCTTTCGCCTTTGTCTTTCACCTTGTACATTTCCTTCTTGCTGGAAGTTTGCTCTCATTCAGCCAGTCCCAAAGAAGGGTGACCACTCCCAACCATCCAACTATCGTCCAATTGCTTTAACGTCCTGTATTTCAAAAGTTTTCGAGTCAATTCTCAATAGAAAAATTTTAAGGCATCTTTCCTATCACAACCTTCTTTCCGATCGTCAGTATGGGTTCCGTCAGGGACGCTCCACTGGCGATCTTCTCACCTACCTTTCAGACTCCTGGTCATCCTCCTTTCGGGACTTTGGCGAAAGTTTTGCCATTGCACTTGACATCTCAAAGGCTTTCGATCGAGTCTGGCATAAATCTTTAATTTCCAAACTGCCCTCCTACGGTTTCTATCCTTCTATCTGTGCCTTCATCGCTAGCTTCCTTTCTGGTCGTTCTATAGCCGATGTTGTAGACGGCCATCGTTCTTCTCCTAGATCTATCAACAGTGGTGTTCCTCAGGGCTCTGTCCTATCACCAACTCTCTTCCTTTTATTCATCAATGATCTTCTGAGCTGTACATCTAACCCTATCCACTCATACGCTGATGACTCCACCCTTCACCTTTCTATTCGGTTCCCACAACGCCCATCTCAAAAGTTGCTTCAACAAACAAGGGATGAGGCTATGGCACACCTAATGTCTGACTTGGCTCGTATCTCTGACTGGGGTAAAAATAATAGGGTTGTTTTTAAAGCATCTAAGACTCAGTTCTTACACCTATCAACCCAACAAAATCTTCCACAGGTATACCCATTAATGTTTAATAATATTCATCTTAATCCTGCATCATCCTTGAACATGCTTGGGGTTTCATTTACTCGGGACTTATCTTGGAAAGATCATATTACATCTCTTGTAAAACCTGCTTCCAAGAGATTGGGTGTGCTAAGCCGACTCCGCTCTTTCTTTACCCCTGCACAATTGTTGACTCTATACAGGGGTTTTATCCGCCCCTGTGTGGAGTACAACTCTCATGTGTGGGGAGGCTCCCCACATGCAGCCCTTCTCAATAGGGTGGAGTCAAAGGCTTTTCGTCTCATTAACTCTCCTCCTCTTACTGACTCCCTTCAACCACTGTCTCTTCGCCGCACTGTTGCATCTTTATCTCTTTTTCTATCGCTACTTTAATGGTCACTGCTCCTCTGAACTGACTGCTTGCATTCCTCCACCTCTACGACGGGCGCGGAGCACCCGTCTGGCAGCAAACTCTCATCCCTTTTCTGTCCAACTCTCTAATGCAAGAGTTAACCGTTACTCCCAGTCTTTCATTTATGCAACAGGTCAGCTCTGGAACTGTCTCCCTCTGTCTGTATTTCCTGCTGCCTATGATCTCCAGTCTTTCAAACGCAGTGTGTCCAGGCATCTCAAAATGATCAGATCTTGAATTTGGCTCTCTATTGTATTTTGTTTTTCTCTTTGAGAGAACTGTTACTGCGGGCTCATGGCCTTTGGTTCCTTCTTCCTCGCAAAAAAAAAAAAAAAAAAAGCTGGGTATATGAGACCCACGTCTACCTGACGTGTGTGAGATGTTTTGTTCTCCATGACTGCAGATATGAATGCAGTGTCTGGCAGCCCCTCTTCACACCATTAAGCACCATCCCATCCCAAGCTCTGGGACCACTCAAGCAACCATTCATTTTTTTTTTTCTTATAGAAGGCCAAATTTTATTTACTGTTTTTCCTGCAGTTTTTTTTATATAATTTAAAAAAAAAAGTTCATTTTTTTTACACGTTTGTGTTGCGGAAACATTGAATATGTTACTCTGTTTTCAGTATTGGAATAAAGGAAACATAAACATTTTTCCCGAGTTTTTATATTTTTGGGTCTGAGATACCCACGTCTACCTGCTATGCAACACGGACCGACATCTGCCTGAGCAGGGTTAACAGTTTCACGTGCCTTCTATTGCCGTTAGTAATATCAATCCACTTTTTCAATGAACAATTACGAAACTCTTGCACAACATTCTGAAAAGTTTGTTGGATTGTCAAGGTCATAATACTGGATTTCAAATGACATTGTTCACTCTTTCGTAATGTATCACACGGATGTGAAATGGTATTAGTGTTCTCAATAGTACCAGTACCCACTCTCACCCAAAGAAATGCTTGAGCTGTCTTGGCGATGAGACGGTCAGTGGTTCCAGTCTTAACACTCTACCCAATATAATTCATTTTTAAGTGATATAAGTGGTATAGTGTTGACTGGCATAGAATAACGGCTTCCCCGATCATTAAAGGGTTAACGGTATCGGTATTAACACTCAAGATCCTATGACTCCGGTTGACTTTCGTCAAATTGTATGGCGTTAGCTGGGGAAGAATACTGGAGGGTCCCCTGCCATGAGAGGGTTAATGTTGACATAACTCCTTCACCCCGAGGACACTGCTTCATGCTCTTTCCCACCTGACGATTTCACTTAGTTTCAACAGTCCCGAAGAAGTTAATGCGGCAGTACCACCATATGGTTTCAGTGTCTATATTTCTGAGAGTTGGCAAAAATAATATAAATTATGGTACAGGCACTCCTTTCTAAGTTATTATCGTCATATTTTAAAGCGTCATACTGGGACATAAATTGCATGGTATGAAATCATCGGCTTCTTCCCGAGGTCACAGGAGATACGCAAGAACCTGCTGGTTCAGTTAGTATGGATTCCCAAACTTTTCTCATTTTCCTTTTTTTTCTTCGCTCGGGAACTGATGATTATATAAGAAAAACCCAAAACCATTATTGGGCCCATGATATTCTGATTGTAGAAAATCTCTTAAATAGTAATGTGCCAACAGCAAAGTTTCAAATTACAGTCATGAAAATATGCGAGTATATACATAATGTCTGTAGTTGATATTGTTTGATCTTAGTGTGCTTTGAGTATGTAACACAAAGAACAAGTGATGGAAGTCAGTGATATGCTTTGTGACGTTATAACAAAATTGTTGGGGAAGAAATCGACCATGAGTGAAAACATTCATCAAGAGTTTTTAACATGTAAGTTTTCCTCACAAAATACCTACTGGGTTGAACAAGGAAAGGCACATGAAACATTTCGCTACAGCTAAATAAGATTGCCTTACAGGAGAAAAAAAGAAAAGAAAAACTACGTCACCTTGAAGAGGTTAACACGATTTCAACCAAACAGTTGTGCAAATGTTTTAATCCTGATTAATCTGGAAGGTGCCCTTTTAGTTTATTAAGCTAAGTAAGTGGCTTTTATTTCATTAATTATCCAATAATTTTCCTTTTCCACATTATTCTACTTTCTGCCGATCCTATAAAATTCCTTCAGGTTTTTCATTCCTGCAAGGTATTACTTCCTCTCTTGTTTCCTGTACGGCTAATGCTGGAGGGTCTGGAGGGTGGGGGAGAGAGCCTTCTGCTGTGCTATCCTTTTCTCCTGCTCCTATGCACTATATTAGGATTAAGGCCGGACCACCTCGTAGGGACCCTAAGGTCTGTGTGGTCTGTGTATCTATGTAACTCTATGTAACTCTCATTAGCACCACATTTATAAGTCTCACGTGACAAGTGAAGATTTTCAATAAATCGCTGTTATATAATTTTCATAGACCATTTTTTTTTTTTCCCCCTAGAAGTTACTTAGCCCATAGCCATGAGGTCTCGGATTAGATCCTCACTTGGATACTAGACTGTGGGAATGTTTTTTTTTTTTTTTCCTCGTAGTATATTTCAAACTGAAATAGGGAATTGAGCTGTACACAAAATCTCACAGCTATGCTTCGGTGCTTGGAGGATGATTGGAACTTTGCAAATACTGACTTTGTACATATATGACTCTCGTGTAATTGATAAGCATTATTATAAACCTTCTTTCAGCTTAGATTAATTCTTTTTACATTTTCCCTTACTGTATTATGTTATTATGGTCAATACATAAGTCTGTAAGTTTTGAACAGTATTACAGTCCCATACTTTAGAGAAACTCACTGCTAATTACATGTGGAAGCAAATATTAGCCTGATGTTTCAACTATTCTACTTTTCTTTTCCCACTAGTTTCTAATATTCCAAAGCTTAGAAAAGCCTGATACGTGCTTCTGCTGATAGATGATTATTTTATATACGATTCATTAGGGAGAAAGATGACCGACATGCCCAAAGTATACAGTTGACACGGTGGAATGGAAGACGATTTTGTGTCCCTGATTATCCTGCCCCTGTAAAACCATAATCTTTTTCAGACAATAGAGAGGAGATAAGTTAAGGCAAGAAAACGTAATAATTCAAAGGGAAGTAAAAAAAAAAAAAAAAAAAAAAACTACTGTTGCTATCTGAGATAGCTTTTACCAGGTACTGGAGTAGTGGATTGCTACCTGGTTTTCATCTAACAGTCCCGGGTTCGATTTCCGGCATATTAGATGATTCTGCCCGTGTAAAGTACGGGTTTCTCTCTTCTTTAGGGTGAATGTTACTTAGGGGGGTATGACAAAGGATTTATTTATTTTTTATTTTTTTACCAAGAACTTAATACAAGTATAGCAAATAAAGAATGCTCCCAAACCCACCAATGCCCTCAGTTCAAACCGGCAAAAGACAGAGAGAGAGAGAGAGAGAGAGAACCATGGAACAAAGAAGAGAGGGCATGATAGTTTATTTTCGGAATATATGGGTGGAAAACCAGTTTTACGTTGTTGTCTGTAAAAACATTAATTCCATAACAATGCAACAATGTTGGTGTATTTCTGTGACCTAGATATTTTACAAAACCATCAACATTATACAAAGCCTTCAGACAAATAGTATCCCTCACGAACCACCACTAGACATCCATCCATAAGAAATAACCATATCTACAGCAGAGAGACACGAGTACGTTTAACCAAAGCACGATGCGGTCAGAACCCTTCCCTGCTATAGTCCCAACACAAATTACCACTCACAAACAATCCACTATGTTCACAGTGCAATGCAGCTGCCCACATCACAACACACTCGTGTATCACATTATCACATCACACACACACACACACACACACACACACACACACACACACACACACACACACACACACACACACACACAGACCGGCTAAAATTATCGGTTCCCTGCAGTCTAGAAACTTCACATTAGGTCAGCCTGTGATTACAGTAACAACAACAGATAAGAGTAGAAATAAAATTAACGATCTCATACATTGGTTAAGTTTAAGGAAGTTTATAAGTACCGTCCCAGATAATACATTCTGGCCTACATATGGAAGGCAGGCAACTGTTGGTGCAGCGGTAGTTCACAACTGCAAAATATCGAGTTCACTTCACACGCCGGACAGACTCTTGAAAGGAGTTAAAGTAGCTTTTGTACCTGTTCAAACAGCAGTACAGTTGGGAACTTCGATGGAAATCAAGTAGTTGCTGGTATACTGGGAGAAAATTGGATCTCAGCAAACATTTTTTTTTTTTTTACCCAGGACCCGTCAGGCAAAAGACAGGTATTATCATTATTAAATAAAGCTATTAAGGAGACAGCCAGAATACAGGTACTATAAATACTACAAGTGCTCAGTGTCGGTTTATCTCTTTGATGCGATAACGTCTTTTGTATCAAGGACCGGTATATTGTTTTTGTGATCAACGAACGGTTTTTTTCAGCTTTCGATACTTCTATATTTAACTCCCGAGTTTAGACACATACCGGTAATTCATAATCGATTAGTGTGACACATTTTTCTTGGGTTACATAAAGTATTCACACAGCGAGTGTAAACTTATGATGTTATGGGACTGAAGGGTTTAGGTTATCCAAGACTGAATACTGCCGGAAAGTACACAGCGGCATTTAACCCATTCAGTACGATGACGTCTTTGTTTACTCAGCTTTGGAGAGACTTACAACTCGAGAATTTACTAACTGTATATTCCTCATTAACCTCTTCACTACTAAAGGTCCGTCCAAAGCTAAGTAAAGTCGTTTCCTGACAGCAAGACTAAAAGAAAATATGTCACTGGACTGAAGGAGTTAACAGAAGCTTCTATAGTTTGTCTCTCAGCTGAATTATATAGAATGGCGTTGGCTGCAGTAAAATACTAGAGTTTTCCCAACGATATAAAGGTTACTAAAGATAGAATTAAAACCGTGATGCTGTTACAACCCACTCACGCCTGACTTAAACCGTCTGAAGTAGAATACTAAGCTAGTCTAACATGAGAGGGTTAACAGTAACAGCAAATCTCGCCCTCCCATAACTCACTCTAATGTTAAAAAAAAAAAAAAAAAAAAAAAAAAAAAAAGTCATCAGGAGCCGGATACTAGAACTGTGCCAACCATAAGATATAATGGTGGCAGTATTAACACTCTCTGGCCCTTGTGACTCACTCTCAGCTGAGTAAAATGGTCTGTTATTAGATGGATTGCAATAGTGGAGAAGGCTACTGGTGACAGTGTACGTTCACTGAAGCTTCATGATGTACTCCCAACTGAATATAACGGTATGATTTCAGCTGCATCAGTAAGAGATACCCCGACCATGACAGGGTTAATGATAACATTGTTACTAATAATAGCATTATCTCCCTTACTCTCCTGTGACAGAAGAATTGCGTATAAATAGGATGCCGTTACCTTGAATAATATAACAGCTAATGTGAGTATTATGTGTTAAAGCATTAATGACGGCTGTATTAGCACCCTCGGGATTCAACATCTCTCCCAGATGAGGACAATCGTCTGGCTGGAAGAGAATATCAGACATGAACGGAGCAAGAGAACGATATTTGTACCGATATTAATATAAAGGTTCCTATAACTCTCTCATGCTGCATTAATTGTCTGGCGTTAGCTGGAATACATTACTTGAAAAGGCTCGACTATAAGAACGTTGTTATGACAACCTTGGCAACTTTACTAATGAATTTGTGTGTGTGTGTGTGTGTGTGTGTGTGTGTGTGTGTGTGTGTGTGTGTGTGTGTGTTTTCTGGCACGATCATCCATTAGTATGTGATCAAGAAGAACGGGAGAATCGTTCGAACCGTTCGAACTCTGTCTACTTCCATGAATGATGTTTACTGTGCATATAACTCTGATTCTTAGAAACACGTTCTCTATGCATAATTTTATATTTTTAAAGTTGTTTTATTGAGTGCAAACTATGCCTTAGCCTACAAGCTTATTATTAAGGGTTTTTACCTCAGTTGCTTTAGTGCACATATTTTTCACCTGGCCTGAACCAAGTCAGACACACTCGCCCAAATGAATAATGTACAGTACAATATCCGTCTAAATTATAAATGTTACTAGTACTGCAGCTATATTTCATATAAATGTACTATATATGCCAACCAGTTTAGCCTATGCGGACAGGGAATCCCAAATACCCTGTTATGATCGTACTAACAGGTGTGCCAGCTCATTCATACCTCTGAATATGAACACACTTCTGCCACGTCTACCAAAACGAACCAGTCACTGTAACAGTTATCAGCGCTGATAACTGTAAGGGGGGGGGGGACGCGTACTTAATAATGGAATCAGATGAATAAATAAATATAGGCTACGTGATCTAGGACATTTTACTTAGGTAATTATAAACAAGACAAAAATGATCAAAACATGCAATATACCTATGTCATAATGATCCAACTTATGTATGTTTGTTGCCTTGTTGGTTTGTTACCGTAACACAGAAAAAACGGGGCATGTAGCGCAAATTGTTGCTAGAGCAAGGTATCGTTAAAATGCTCAAACTTGAGGAATACAACCATTTCCAGGCCAACCGGGCCCCCAGTTCCAAGAGTTATGATCATTTATGGCCTTTTGTTTCAAATTTAGTATTTGCTTTCAGTGCTGGGAATGGATTCGTCGTTGGTTCGGCGTTGAAATTACAAGCATGGCATAGGAGAGAGGAGAGACATTTATCATTTTCTCTCCTCTCCTTCCTCCCTCATTTTACTCGTAAAACTGTATAATATAATGGTATAGTATAATCTATGTTAAAATTATCCGATTCATGTATGTTTGTTGGTTTGCTGGTTTGTCTGCTACCGTAACAGCAAAAACGGCGCATTTAGCACAATTTTTTTTCAGAGCTGGGTACCGTTTAAATGCTCCAACATGAAGAATAAAACAATTCCCAGGCCAATCGGGCCACCGGTTCCCGAATTATAACCTATTTCTGAAGGTACGAAGTGGCGTGATATCGAGCGAGTATTTATGAACATTATTAACCACCATCATCAGCTATAATGCAATATACTTACTATGATACAGAGTGTATTACCATCAAACAGTGTACGGTCAGTCAAATGCAGTTTTATCCACAGTCATCTTACTTAGTTGTTTTACCTGTGCTATCACTGAGGGGCAAAGCTGAAATTAATAGCATAAGAGGTTTTGTCTCACCTTTTCTTTAGCATTTTATATAGACAATTCCACTTTAATATTTTCGTTCTTTATTTTGAAACGATATAAATAACATCAAAGAAAAAAAACGAGATGTTGTACGCTAAATAAATCGCCAAGGAAGATGTACAGTACAAGAAAACATCCCAAGAATGCTGGATTAAAAATCAACAGCTTTATTCGTCGATTTAGACACCTGAACTAATGCTTCTTGTGTTGCTGTGGGCATCGTGTTTCTGATTTTATGATTCAATTAGCTGTAATTTGGAACCAAAGTCAAGCTGCAACCGAATCAAAAGTTGGCAGTGCAAGCAGATGTAACGTGACCTGGGACGCAACAGAGATCATGGCTAATCATTTCCATTCTTAAAGTCCCTGGTGCCTGCCAATAATATTTAATATTATTTGTTTCTTTCAGTTCTTTCTTTCTCTCTCTCTCTGTATATACTGTGTGTATATATATATATATATATATATATATATATATATATATATATATATATATATATATATATATATATATATATATATATTCACTCCCCTCCTGTTATATCTGTAACAGGTGGAACTGTGGCTGATCTTTTCGCTGTTGCTAAGTTGCTTGTTGATCATTTTGCCGGTGTGCCACAGATGGATACAAATATGCCTTCGGCTTGCCACCGTCAGTGCCTCGAGTCCCGTGGTCTCAGTTTTGCCACTTCTGGGGAAGAATTTTATTATGTCCCCTTTTCTATTTCTGATCTCCAGGAGGCTCTGTCGCAGTGCCATGATTCCCATTCTGTCTGTGATGATATTTCTTATGCCGTTTTACACCTGTCTGACGGTGAGTCCCTTTCAATTTTGCTGTTATTTGTTACTTGCGACGATAGCCAGCATGTCAATGAGTGGCTAGCATTCTTCTTTTTCTGCTTCTGGTGGATTTGTTAAATGGAGGCCTTTGGAGACATAAAAGTGCTACCATATAAGGCACTTTGACCTAGAGAATCCGAATCTACCATCAGCTGACACCTGAGGTGGCGCCACTTAATGACAAGTTTAGTACATGAGCTTAATTTAAGCCTATTGAAGCTTAAAAGTGGTCCCCAAAAAAGGTTGTTTGACATGGATAATCCAAATTTGCTGTCCGCAGATACCTGTGGTGACACCATCTAGCAAAAAACTGTTTGAATCAAGAGCCTTGCTGCAGGACCCAAACAATTCTATTCACATTTAATAAGATCTGGCATTCTGGTGAGTTTCAGGCTTGTTAGGGGTGTTGCTGTCATAAATGACTTTGTGTCATAAAATACTTTGTGGTTCTTTTGTGGCTGAGTTGTAGTTGAGTTATATATATATTTTAGACTTGTGGTCGAGCGGCTTTTATATCTTGTAGTAACTTCCCATTTGTCATGTAGTGACAGGAGAGGTAAAGAATAGTATGGGACTATTTTTATTTGTCTTGGAAATATTAACAAGTCTCTCACACAAAGCGGAATATAGAGTCTCGCTTCCTCTCTCTCTCTCTCTATCTCTCGAGTTGCTAAGCGCTTCTCCCCTTCGACCTGCCTCGAGTATCGCTTGTCCCCTTCTCCTCCTGCCTTTTCTGTCGCTAACCTCCGTCTGAGCTCTCTTTCCTAAATTCTGGTGTAGCAGGGGTGTGTCACGTGTGTTCCTCGTGGATAGACTAGGTCTTTGTTCACGAGAGGACTGCTGACAGCTAACTGCATCATCTCCTTACTGGCCGCTGTCGTCAGCTTTCCTCAGTGTAACTTGCAAACCTCATTTCCTTTTCCCAGGCTCGCAGAGGGCTGTCTATCTATCTATTTATCTATCTATCTATTATGATTTGCAATTATAATATGGAGTCCTACCACACTGCTCGGCCGCGCAAAAATGGCGTACCATCGACATTTAATAGTCATAACATATTAATACATATTATGTATACATTATAATGAACTTATAAGCTAATTAAGTGAAATACATAATATTGTAAAGTAACATAAGTGTATGAATATTGTATACATATATTATTCATAGTAAATAGTGATTATTCAGTAATATTACATTTTAAACAAGTTGTATACATATTTGAATAAATGCAATGGTTGTTGTATAACACTTTGTAAGACGTGTATGTACAACAGACGTACGCATATAATTGTGCAATGGTAATACTGCTAGGTTATACATTACATAGAGTTATCACTTTAGTAATGTCTAATATTTCACCTAACTTGTATGATGATACTGGTAATACAGAATTGTGCTATAATTGTATGACTTATAATATTGTACTAACATTGTGGTACTACATAATTGTAACATTTTGTGAATTGTTACAAAATATTGTGTTAATGCATAATTGTGTTGGCCTTATAATTGTAGTTACATTTTGTTAATGCAACTGTTATAAGTGTCTTGGCCTTATAATTGTAGTTAAAGTTACATAAAAGTTACATCTTGTTAATGTAACTGTTACATAAATGGTACATATTGTTTGTAGTTACATAATTGTAATAAGTGTAACATAATGCAATCGTTTGTCGTTACATAATTGTTACATATCGTTTGTAGGTACATAATTGTAGTTAGTGTAACATAATGCAATCGTTTGTCGTTACATAATTGTTACATATCGTTTGTAGTTACATTATTGTAGTTAAAGTTACATAAAAGTTACATCTTGTTAATGCAACTGTCACAGAAATGGTACATATTGTTTGTAGTATTATTTATAGTTACATAATTGTAGTTAAAGTTGCATAAAAGTTACATCTTGTTAATGCAACTGTCACATAAATTGGTACATATTGTTTGTAGTTACATAATTGTAGCAAGTGTAACATAATGTAATCGTTTATCTCCATCCCCAAACCAGGTAAGGACAACCTACAGGCGACGAATTACCGGCTCATATCTCTGACTTCGTGTATATGTAAGGTCTTGGAAAAGATGGTCATTGTTATGTTTGTGTGGTTTTTGGAGAAGGGTTACTTTTTATCCCCTGTCCAGTATGGTTATTATAAAATGCGATTTACCTCTGATGCCCTACTGTCTAGAATCTTCTGTCTGTAAGGCTTTCTCCACTAACCAACACCAGGTCACGGTCTTCTTCGATCTGGAGAGGGTATATGACACTGCCTAGCGTCAAGGCATTTTACTTTCTCTTCCTGAGTTTGCTCTTTGTGGGCCCTTGGCTATTTTGATTCATCAGTTTTTATCTAAAAATTTTTTAGGAGTCAGAATGGGAGGAGTGCTTTCAAATGCCCGTGCAGCTGAAGATGGAGTACCACAGTGGAGTATCCTCAGTGCTGTTCCCTATCCTGTGGCCAGCAACACTGTAATAAGCGTACTTCCTGTTGGTGTACAAACGCCAAAAGATGTGATAACCAGATTCCCAGTACCTTTCCCTCAGAAAGTGGCACCTGGTAACTGCCACGGCCTAGAAATATTTCCCATTTTGCACAGCGTGAAGAGTAGTACTTAGGGAAACAACAACAAAAAAAAGCAATATATAAGTGTTGTTACCATGTATATCTTGCATTACGTGAGAGGAAATCAAAATACTCTGAAGTTGAGGCTTAGCCGTACAAAAGAATGTGAAACACACAGCCTATCCTCAGTGGTTTCAGGGTTAAAATGAGGAGAAACTCTCGTAATACTTATTTTACATCCTAAATCAACAATACTGAAGGAAAAATGTCACATAATGTAAAACCCTCATATAAAGATAATGGTGGAATCATTAGTGTCATCATGTCAGAATAATAAACATTAGAAAATATATTATCATCCACATTTAAATCTCTACGTGGGATGATATTTACGTGAGAAAAAAAAAAAAAACATGAGTGCCTTAAGCAAGCTGGATCGTCGACACGAAACCACAGACTCTCAGCGAGAGCCGAAATTATTGCCCGTTATTTAGCAAATACTCCAGCGAGACAGATATCCCGGCAGCTTAATATGAAGAAGAGGACAGTTAACAGATAGACAAAGAGAGAGAGAGAGGCAGAACACAGAATATTTGCCAAGAAGAGGAGCCCCTCTTTGCACAACACAAGATCAAGACAGCAGTGGCGTAGCGTGGGGGGGACCACAGGGGCGGTTGCCCCGGGCGCAAAATTCTTAGGGGCGCAAAATTTCAAAAACAAATAATAATAATAGTAAAGTAGTGACAATAAAGTAAAAATAGCGCGCCCTACCCCTCATACAGAAAATCTCATAATGTTCGAACATTCTACACAGTTTCTCAACATGACGGGGCAAATAAACTTTGCCACGTAACGTTTACATTACTTTTCTCACTAATTACAGCCATACTGTCCTCATGAAATCCTTATCGGTGAATCACATAATGCTTATTAATAGCGTGATTTCCCGTTTGACGATACCGGTGCTGTAATGTTCCGTAACTTGAATAAAAAAATCATATTTAAAAAATTCATAATTTCACTGAGTTGCAAGGGCGCCTTGATAGCCTCGCTCCTCCTTCCCTACCCGCCTCGTCTCCATGATGTGTGACACTGATACATTGCGGAATTTTTAAAATCCACCTCACGCCTAAAGTAATCCTTAAAATGCATATGTGTATAAAAGATTTTCTATTCAGAATGACATATTCTTTCACCTCTACAAATATTTGCAAACTCGTGTTACACGTTGTATTTATAAACCATGCTGTGGCCTCCGTTATTTGTGCATGTGGCAACAATGCGATCGCTAAAGTATGATCTCTCGAAATCTCAAAATACCGTTGCCAAGTAATGTTCCCGCCAAGTTAGTGTTGCAACACCAACACAGAGTAAAACATGATTTATATTTTTTAATACAAGATCTTGGGTCTTTTACCCCTACCTTGGGTTCTTGGAGATTAATTCGAAAAATCACGTGGATTTTTTTTTAAGTCCAAATAAATATACACGTTAAACCTGGCAAATATATTTTAACTTTAATGATTAGTATGAAATGTCCGTCTGTAATAACATGTACGCACCCTGTGAACTGTGTACAGATGCAAAAGCGCTTTCCTTTTGATGAGGAAAATGTGCTGGCATTACTCATTATTTTTTACCCAAAAGCAGCTCTATCTCCCAGAAGAACAAAAGGAATTGCAAAATTGGTGGTACACTTCCCTACTCTCGTAAAGGAGAAAGAGCTTGATTCCCTTCAGGAACAATGGCAAGATCTGTTGCATGCCAGGTCAACTCTTCAGCATCTCAATCAATCAGCAACATATTTCTGGCATGAAATGCTTGGAATTACTGATGGGAGTAATCAGTCTAAATCTGAATGTCATTCAAGACTGTGTGATCTTTTAAAAAGTTATACCACATTCTTCTGCGTTAAGAGAGCGATTGTTCTCACAATGACTATGCTAAAACCATGGCCACGAACAGATTGTTGACCCACACAGCTGTCAATCGCTTGTTTGCAAAACAAGCCATAGCTTGACAATAAGTACCGTGCTTTGAATGGATACCATCAAAAGAACTCATCATTGACATGAAAAGTGACAATATTGGCCAGTGTTATGAAGATAAGTGTTGCAGCACAGCAGGCAACACGTATCTTGCCGACCAGACCGAAGTTGCCAGTGGCAGAGAGGAAAACACACAGGTTTATGTACAATAACTTCATCTATTTATCAATCTATTGCCAGACACCTTAATCCCTCGTACGGGGTGGCCACAAACAAATCGCCTCCACGTTACCCTGTCCCCCGCCATTTCACTGCCCTGCTCCCAGTTCACACCCCCTTCTCTCATATACCTCTTCACTCCATCCCTTCTTATCCTTGGCCCTCCCCTCCCTCTCTCCCCCTCCACCTAACTCACCTACACTCTCCTCGTCAGTCTCTCATTCTCCATCCTCTCCACATGCCAAAACCACCTCAATGTGTTTCTCCTAATGCTTCCTATCACATCCACATCCACACCACAACGCTTCTTCACATCCTCATATGTCACTCTGTCCCTCTATGAGACTCCACAAGCTCTTGTCAAATAACTTATTTCCACTGCTCTCACTCTTGACTTGTGTCCCTCCAACAACGTCCAAGCTTCACTTCCATACGTCAGAGTTGGTATCACAAAATTGTCATGTAATAAATTTTTCACTTCTGTGCTCACTTCCCTGTTTCTTATCATTGCCTTCAAGGAACCAGCAACCTTTCTTCCCTGCTGTACCCTTTCAAGCACTTCACCCTCCAAACTTCGAGCCGTACTCATCACACTACCCAAATACTTAAACTACATTTCCCATTTCTTCATCATCCAACCTCACTGTACATTCACTGACTTCACCTCTCTCAAAGACCATAACTTTACTGTTCCTGACATTCACCTTTAAAATCCGTTTCTTACATACTCTCCCAAACTCATCCACCAAGCCTTGCAACTCCCCTCCATCTTCACTTAACAACACAGTATCATCTGCAAACAACACTAGCCTACTGGGAGTTTCCAAACACTGCCCTCTCTCATTAGGGCCACTCCAACATCCACTGCCCTACTTTGTATCTCTTTTATAACCCCATCCATATACAGATTGAACAACCATGGAGATATGACACATCCCTGTTTCAGCTCAAATTTCAAATAGAAAAACTCACTCAGTTCACTATCCACACGCACTGCAGCCTCAGCACCCTCATACATACTCTTCACAGCATTGAACAACTTCCCATCTACTCCATATATTCTTAATACTCTCCACAATCCTTGTCTATCTACCCTGTCATATGCTTTCTCCAATTCCATGAAGGCCGCATACAACTTCTTTCCCTTCTCTAGAAACTTTTCCACTAAAGATCTAAGAATGAATATCTGATCTACAGTACACAACCTCTTCCCTTCCTAAAGCCTCCCTGTTCTTCTCCAGCTAATTCCTCTGCTGTATAAAAACCTAAAAGATGAGTTGAAGGAGCTATACCTGTATTTATATGTACATATGAAACTTGTTGTGTAAATCTTGTTTTTTTTCATACGAGCTTGGAGATTTTAGGTGAGCCATCTTGTATTTTTCTACTTTCCCCAGTGGCAACCCTGGCTGTAGCCAGTGTATGCGTGTGCCTATGAGAGTTGTTAGTGAAACCAGTGCAGTTATTGGAGCAAAATTTGACATTTTTATTTACTCAATGAAATTCCAACATGTAATATGCAGTGCAGTCTCATGAGGGAAATTAGTAGGGACAGGGTGATGGTCAAAAGCAAGAGCGACAACGAAGAGAACTAACGACGACAAGGATTGTAGAAAAAAAAAAAAAAGATGGTCTATCTATCTATCTATCTATTGCCAGACGCCTCAATCCCGTTTGGGGTGGCCACAAACAAATCGCCTCCAAGTCCCCCTGTCCCCCGCCATTTCACTCCCCTGCTCCCAACTCACACCCCCCTCTCTCATATACCTCTCCACCCCATCTCTCCATCTCATCCTCGGCCTCCCCCTCCCTCTTTCCCCCTCCACCTCACTCACATACATTCTCTTCGTCAGTCTTTCACCCTCCATCCTCTCCACATGGCCAAACCACCTCAGTGTGTTCCTCATAACGCTTCCTATCACATCCACATCAACACCACAACGCTCCTTTATATCCTCATTCGTCAGCCTGTCTCTCCATGTGACTCCACAGGCTCCTCTTAAATAACTCATTTCCACGGCTCTCACTCTTGACTTGTGTCCTTCCAACAACGTCCAAGCTTCACTTCCGTACGTTAGAGTTGGTATCACAATACTGTCATGTAGTAACTTTTTCACTTCCATGCTCACTTCCCTGTTTCTTATCACTGCTTTCAAAGAACCAGCAACCTTTCAAAAAAGATGGTGAAGGGGGAAATCATGACAAAGGCCGAAACACATACACTCAAAACCTAGACGTGATAATAACGGACGTAAGGTTGCCTTGCGTGATTCATGACGATGGGTGGAAACGAGCCAGGCGTCGCTTTTTATTTAATAATTGTTATTGATTTAAAAAAACGTTAAGCCTAACTATTATTTTTTAAAAATTTGTTTTATATTAACAATAAATTATGTTAGCAGGGGAGGCAAGGAATGTTGCCTACTCGTAACTGCCGGTCAAGTGAATGTTGTCAGACCCAAGGAGTTTTGTCCAAAACTTAAATAAAGCGAGCCATCACATCTTTGGGCGATTGTACATGGTTCACTTTATGTAAATCACCTTACAATTCCATCACTGCATCTAGAATGCTGCTGATAGAGAGGAAGTTGCAGCTGGTTGTTAACAGAAATTCTTAGTGGGCAGAGTCTTGTGGTTTCCGTTTTTCTTGAACAAAGACCGTGGCTATGCATTTCCGTCATTTATAGGGGTTCAACCAGACCCTGACTTGTATCTCTATGGTCGGAGATTATCGTTCATGGAAAAGACTCGGTTTTGGGGTCTTCAGTTTGATAGACAGCAAACTCGGGCTTCTCATATTCGTTCTGTTAAGGCAGCTTGTATTATAGCTTTGAGTCCTCTGAGGGTTTTGACTCATATCTCTTAGGGTGCTGACTGTCTGTGCGTACGCTTGTTCTTACCTAATTATTCTTCCCTAATTGTATCTTTACAGGAATGAGTCAAGGTCGTACTGTCCCGTGTCTTAAACCATATTTATCGTACATATCCTTAAATTTGTGAATTGTTTTGGCACACACTATTTCATTCGGTAGTGCATTCCACTGATCAATTGCTCTGTCTGGGAAACTGAATTTCCTTACGTCTTTATCACCTCTCTTCTTATGCAGTTTTTTGCAGTGTCCTCTTGCTGATGCTTCCCCATAGGTTAAGTAATCATTTATGTCTATTTTCTCCTTCCCTGATATGCATTTATATAGCATTATCATGTCACCTCATTTCCTTCTCTCCTGTAGTGTTGGTAGATTAGTTTATTTAGTCTTTCTTCGTAGCTTAGATCCCTTAAGCTTGGTACCCATCTTGTAGCGGCCCTTTGAACTTTTTCAATCTTGTCTATGTGTTTTTTGAGATGAGGACTCCAGACTACTGATGCATGCTCCAGGGTTGGTCTGATGAATGGTGTTATCCTCCTCCTTAGCATGTCTTCATTTATGTATGCGAATGCTATTCTCATATTTGCAAGCATTGTATACATGTTCCGTACCTTCTCACTGATGTGGTCAGCCGGAGATAATCTGTTATTGATAATCACGCCTAGGTCCTTCTCTCTTTCTGATGTGTGTAGGGTTTTATTTCCTAACGAGAATCCCAATCAGGTCTTTTTCCACTTTTACCAAACTTGATTACATGACACTTGTCCACATTGAATTCCATTTGCCATGTATTACCCCATTCATGATGTTTATTTAATTCTTCTTGTAGCTCTTTACAAGAATCTGTGTTAGTAATTCTCCTTTGTATTTTTGCATCATCTGCAAACATATTTAGATAGCTTTCATTTCCAAATGTTACTGTCTATATCATTTATATACACTAAAAACATCATTGGTGCCAGCACTGAGCCCTGTGGTACTCCACTATAGTAGTACTCGCGTAAATTTGCGCCTGTGGTGTGGCCCGCACCTGTGTACAGTGTTGCCACGTTTTCTATACCGTTATCTCTCTCTCTCTCTGTCTCTCCTGGCGGGAGATGTGAGCCACCCTGAGTACTTTTGATTCTTTTATAAGTTATTTATAATTGTGCTTTCATTTGTTAATTTGGTTTTGTTGTATTTAGTGATATTTATCATTTTTTGTATACAGTGACAGATGACCCGTTATTGCAGTACCATGACTGATTTTCATTCATTCATTCTCTTTCCCCTTCCTCCATCTCTCTCTCTCAGCCTGACAATGCCTCCACCACAACCACCCCCCGTCATGCCGACAATGCATTCAACCTTGCCCCTCTCCTGCCTGCCTCTCTCTCTCTCTCTCTCTCTCTCTCTCTCTCTCTCTCTCTCTCTCTCTCTCTCTCTCTCTCTCTCTCCCTTTTATTGCAAGAGACATTTTGGATATTTTCCTTTACATAATATTGTATATATTGTAAATCTGACATCATTTCCACACCACCCTTGAGGTCAAGGCCACCGACTGGGTGTGGAAGTGTTGCCGATCGCGAGTGAATAATGTTTTTTTTTTTTACTTCGGTATTGGCATATGCCTACTATTTTGTCCTACATATTAGCTTATGATTATAAATGCGATTATTCCTCGCCCTTAAAATTACGGTAAAAGCCAGTAAATGTGAGCATTTTTCCTTAGCAACACCTGTACAAGCTATGCTTGGGTCTATGGAGGGGTACGTACTTTACCTTAGGCCAGACTGGGTGTGTCAGTGTTGCCACTCACAAGAATTATATGAATTATTTCTTTTACTTTGGATATTGGCATATTTCTTCTTTTTTCAGGCTCATTATATTATATCCATAACTGTGATGTTATTACCCACCCTAAAACTACGCTAAAAACAATTAAAAGTGACTACAATTTCTTTAGCAACACTGTATAATATGTATGCCATGTTTCTGTGTTACTGTATAAATATTTTATGCATAATAAGATTACTGTCGATTCATCCATCAAAATACACACGTGTAAGTTTTATTCATCTGAATTTATCGTATTTGTGATGCCTTGTACATAAATAGCTTCCGTTTCACATCGCAAGTTGTAGAAACGTGGCACCATTGTACACAGGTGCGGGCCACACCAAAGCCGCACATTTACGCGAGTCCTACTATAGTCACTTCTTTCCATGATGAGTAATTTCCCCTTAGTACTGTTCTCATTTCTCTTTTTATGAAAAAATCTTGCATCCAACAATACAGTTTGCCTCAAATTCCTCCTTGATGGTACAGTTTCCATAAAAGTCTTTGGTGTGGTACTGTGTCAAATGCTTTCTTGAAATCTAAATAGATTCTGTCCACCCATCCTTCTCTTTCCTGTATTGTGTCTGTTACTCTGTCATAGTAGATCAACAGGTTAGTAACACATGATTTTCCTTTTCTGAAACTAAACTGTCTTTCTGTTATCATACTGTGTTCTTCTAGATGATTTACCCAAGCTTTTCTTATAAGCTTTTCTAATACCTTGCTTATAACATTGGTCAGTGATACTGGTCTGTAGTTGAGTGGATTTTGTCTATTCCCTTTCTTGAATAAGAGGCCAATGTTTGCTTTCTTCCAAATATCACGTAGTTTACCTTGACTCAAGGATTTCTTGAAAATTAAAAATAATGGTTTACTTAACTCCTTTGCAGATTCTCGTAGCACCCAACATGAAATTTCATCAGGACTGTTTGCTTTTCCTCTGTCTACTGTAATTTACTTAACTCCTCCTGTATTAATTTTTCTGGCATTTGTATATCTGGTAGCATGTGTTGGCATGCATGTTCCACATAGTCCCTCTCAAAGTTTTTTTCTTCTGTAAAAACTAATTGGAAATTCTTATTTAGTGCTTCACAGTTATCATTCTCTTGTGTATAGGTGATTCCCTCGTCCGTAATGGATTGTATTTTATCTTTTACTTTGGTTTTGCTTCTGATATAGCTGTAAGATAGCTTCGGTTGATCACTACTTTTGTTTATGATATCCTCCTCAAACTGTTTTTGGGCTTCCCTCCTTATTCTTGTATAATCGTTTCTTACTTGTTTGTAATTATTATGTGCCCTTTCACTATTGTGTCTTCTGTATCTATTCCACAACAAATATCTTCTTTCTTTTGATTTTTTACATTCTGTATTGAACCATTTTTGTATTTTCTTATCTGCTTCTTTGTGCTGTGGGATGTACTTCTGGACTCCTATTTCATAAAATTCACAGAATTTTTTATATACAGCATTTAAACCTTGTCCTCTAAGCTCCTTTTCCCAATCAGTTTCTAAGTAGTACTTCTTTAGGTCATGATAATTTCCCTTTTTATAGTTTAGGCTCTTTTTGTAACTTTCATTGCTGTTAAGTATGTCATATGCTATCCTGAAGTTGCAATTTAGTACTGCATGGTCCCTTTTACCGAATGGAGGATGATATATTAAACTGTCAATATCATTTTCTTGCCTAGTAAATATGAGATCTGGCATTGAAGGTACATCGAGTCCTCTTTTTCTGGTGGTTTCCCTCACATGATGCGTTAGGAAAAACCCTTGCACGAGATCCAGGAGCTTTTGGTCCCAACAGGTTTCTTGTCTTATTATATCTAGAGTATTCTAATTTATATTTGTATTAAAATCTCCAGTTAGTATAATTTTTTCCTATTTCTCTTCCATTTTATGTAGTAATGCTCTTAAACTCTGAATTGTACTCTCTGCCAGGTCCTCATATTCGTCTCCTATGTGTTTGATCTGGGTGGCATGTACAAATTGGCTACAATTACTTTCCCTTCAGATGTATTGATCTCTGCTGCAATCAGTTCTACTTGTGAGCGTATATCTAGTTGTATTTCTTTGACTTTTAGATTTTTCTTCGTTAATATTATAATTCCTCCTCCTTTTTTTAAGTTCCTATTTCTTCTCCATATATTATATTGCTCTAAGTTTAGTATGTCATTTGATATCCTTGGTGTTAATTTTGTTTCAGTTAGGCATATTATATGTGGTTCATTTTCTCTAACATATCATTCATCTCTAATAATTTAGTTACCATTCCATCACATGTGAGTTCATCAACTTAATCATCTTGTTTATATACTTGTCATGACATGGTTCTACTACCTTCCTCCTTTTTATTCCCTCCTGTTTATGTACCACTTTCGTACCTGCAATCCTATTACCTTGTAAAAAAATGTGTTCTTCTCCTCTTCTGATCTTCCCTCATTTTTTTTTTTTTTTTTTGCTTCCTCCCTCTTCTCTTTCAGTAATTCCAGTTCCTCTTGTGTCAGGCATCTTTTTATCCATACATTTTTGAACTCCTCTTTTTCCATAAGATACTTTGCATTTTTTAGTATCTTCTCCATGTTGTTTACACTCTGGAAGGTTACCTTTAGAGGTCTTGACTTGCTTTTCTCGTATTTCCCTGACCTTTTGTGTTCCTCTATATCTTTACTACAGATTTCCTCTGATACTTCTTTCAATAAGCTCATTACATTTGCCATCTCCTTTTTGTCTCTTGAGATCTTGTTTTTTACTTCTTATTCTTCTATACCAGTGATTACTATAGATTTGTTAATATCTACTGAATCTCTGCGTCTGCGTGCTTGTGTGTGTGTGTGTGTGTGTGTGTGTGTGTGTGTGTGTGTGTGTGTGTGTGTGTGTGTGTGTGTTTTATGCAAGGAAGAAGGAATCAAAGGCCATAAGCCCACAAACCATTCCTTCCAAGAAAATATACAAAAACAATACAAAAGAGAGCCAAATTCAAGATTTGTTCATTTCGATATGCCTGGACACACTGCGTTTGATAGACTGAAGATCACAGGAAGTTGGAAATACAGACAGAAGGAGACAGTTCCAGAGTTGACGTGTTGCATAAATGTAGGACTGGGCGTAATGGATAACTCTTGCATTAGAGAGTTGGACAAAAAAGGGATGAAAGTTTGTTGCTATACGGGTGCGTAGCACCCGTCGTAGATGTGGAGGGATGCAAGCAGACATTTCAGAGAAGCGGTGACCATTGAAGTAGCGATAGAAGAGATAATGATGCATCACTGTGGCGAAGAGACAGAGGTTGAAGGAAGCCCGTAAGAAGAGAGTTAATGAGACGAAAAACCTTCGACTCCACCCTATTGAGAAGAGCTGTATGTTGGGAGCCTCCCCACACATGAGAGTTGTACTCTACACAGGGGCGAATAAAACTCGAGTAAAATGTCAACAACTGTGCAGGGTAAAGAAGGGACGGAGTTGGCTTAGCACACGTGATCTCTTGGGAGAAGATTCTTCAAGAGCGTAATATGATCTTTCCAAGATAAGTCCCAAGTGAATGAAACCCCAGGCATGTTCAAGGATGATGCAGGATTGATTTGGATATTATTAAACATTAGTGGGTACTCCTGTGAAAGATTAATTTTGTCGGGTTGATAGGTGTAAGAACTGAGTCTTTGATGCTTTAAAAAGAAGATTATTTTTACCCCAGTCTGAGATACTGAACGACCCAAGTCAGACATCAGGTGTGCCATAGTCTCATCCCTTGTTTGTTGAAATAACTGCTGAGATGGACGTTGTGGGAACCAAATGGAAAGGTGAAGGGTGGAATCATCAGCATACAAGTGGTTAGGGTTAGATGCACGTACAGCTTAGGTCATTGATGAATAAAAGGAACAGAGCTGGTGATAGGACAGAGCCCTGAGGAACACCACTGTTGATAGATATAGGAGAAGAACGGTGGCTGTCTACAACAGCGGCTATAGTACGACCAGAAAGGAAGCTAAAGATGAAGGGACAGATGGAAGGATAGAGACCATAAGAGTATAGTTTGGAATTTAAAGATATATGCCAGACTCGATCGAAAGCTTTTGAGATGCCAAGTGCAATGGCAAAGCTTTCGCCAAAGTCCCAAAAGAAGGATGACAATGATCCTGAAAGGTAGGTGAGATCGCCAGTGGAGAGTCCATGACGGAACCCATACTGGCTGAATGAGAGCAAACATCCAGCAAGAAGGAAAGGTACAAGTTGATAGACAAAGGCGAAAGAGTTTACCTAGGCCGTGTGTAAGCACAGAGGCACAGTTCTTGAGGACAACAGGAGGAACTCCATCACACCCATATGCTTTGTTAGCATTGAGGCCAGTGATGGCAGAAAATACATCAGCTGAAGAAATTTTAATGTCAGCCATGAGGAATTCAGCGGGGGGAAGTGATGGGGGAACAACACCGGAATCGTCTAAGGTGGAATTGGAGGAGAAAGTCTGAGCGAAGAGATCTGCTTTATCAGTAGAAGAAATAGCTACAGAGTCATCTGAGTGGAAAAGAGAAGAGAAGGATGATGAGGTAAAGTTGCTAGAAAGGTTTTTGGCAAGGTGCCAGAAGAAGCAGGAAGAATTTGAGTTGGAGAGCTAAGAGCATTTAGTACAGATAATATTATTGTTAGCAGACTGAAGAACAGACTTAGCACGATTCCAGGAAGAAACATAAAAAAGATGTGATTCAGGGGTGGGTTGGCTCTGGTACCTTTTATCGGCCCTCTCCTTGTGGACGGCATTAGAACAAGCATGATTAAACCAAGGCTTTGTTTCATTAGTCAAAGGATATGAGAAGGGAATGTATGCCTCCATGCCCGAGAGAATAACCTACGTAATGCGCAAGGCACACTCAGATGGCTCTCGGTCATGGAAGCAATATCATTCCAGGGAAAATCAAAGAAGTACTGCCTGAGGGCCTTTCAATCTGCATCTCCAAAGTGCCACAATCGATATTTGGAGGGTCCATATACCATACTGAAGCGATAGGACAGGTTAAGATAATAAAGTTGTGATCAGAGGAGCCCAACGGAGAGGAAAGATTATCAGTGTAAGCAGATAGATTAGTTGTAAGGAAGAGGTCATGTATGTTGGACCTCTCTCCAAGGCGGTCAGGGATACAGGTAGAGTGCTGTTCAAGCTGCTCTAGGTCATTAAGGATAGAAAATATGTCGGCTTATTCACCAGGTGTATCAATGAATGGAGAGGAAAGCCAAAGGTGGTGGTGAACATTGAAATCTCTTAGAATGGAGATTTTGGAGAAAGGAGAAATGGATAGAATGTGTTCTATCGTAGAAGTAGGATAGTCAAAGAATTTTTCATGGTCAGCGGAATTTGGGAATAAGTAAACAGCGCAGATACATTTAGTCAGAGAATGACAGGAAAGCTGAAGCCAGAGAGTAAAGAACCTTCCGTCACAGCCCCAGACTCCTCACTACAGTGAGGAACCCGTAACCTCCCCCCCCACTGCAGTGAGAAACCCCAATCGTCACCAAGCTCGGTGAGTCATCGCCATCCCACACCAAGCCGCCCAGACGTACAGAAGAAGAAGCGTGACGAATCACGGAGGGCTACGTCTCAGTCTTCCTCTCCTATCAGTATCCCGCCTCACCTGATGCCTGAGTGCCTCCCAGCTATGTCACAGTCTGCTCTGTCCAATCAACGCCTTCCATGGGAGGAGGAGGTTGCTGCCACACAGTACACTACTCTGCCTTCGAGTGAATACCACCTTTTTACCTACAATAAACCGGGAATATTATTCTTTTATGTGAATATTCATTTATTTTCTTATCTCATCAAGCTACTCCATTCCTTTCTACAGAGATGGCGTGCTATCTCTATAGACTGTGATTTTATTATTCATTTAATTCTGTTCATTTATTACAGTCTTCATTCTTTATTTTCTTCAAGTTACCTTCAGGTTTCGCTGTACATACCTCATTTATTCCCATTCGCATTCATTGTATATAAACTGTATTTCTTCATATACTATAAGTATTTTCACTCATTCATTCATTCATTTATTTTCTTTCGACCCCTATTAATGAGTTTTTTTTTTTTTTTATAAGAAAGTAGATCCCTCCCCAGTTGAATATGACATGAAAATGATGATAATGCAGGTGATGATGGTGTAATGTACCTCCATAGTGGTATATTGTACACTAAATCTTAAGCAACTCCTTTGACTACTTCAATTGTTACTGTTACTACTTCTACCACACCTGCTACAACCTATACAAACCCTATAACTGCTGTAGAAAATCCAGATAAATTGACACCAGATATATTAAATTGATCTTCCCTAACTGATTCTCTAGAATTGTCACAACCTTCACCATAGCCTCTGTCCTTACCTTCTACTACAAATACACCACCATCAACCCCGACACATACCACCGCCACTACAACAGCCTTTTCGCATGCACCATCTCAACTTAGTGCAGTGACTACTTCCATACTCTTGCCTCCTCAACTTCATGCCGTGATGACAACCCAAGTTCCACCTCCACAGTCAATTTTCCTAGATAATGTTAACTGCCCAAAATTCACTGCTGAGGATCCTTCTATTTCTATTTACGATTTCCTCAGAGAAGTCGAAACTGACAATGCAAACAGACAGTACAGAGATGAATCCCTGAAGATCTCTTGTCTTAGAGGCAGGTGATCAAGGCAAATCGCACATGGGTTCTGGACTGTCATCAGGATATTTTGATAGCTGCACAACATTGCTAATTATTGCAAGAAGCTAATTAAGTTTTGTTGTGCGTCCTCGAAAGAGGGCTCTCTAATTGTCTTCTCTAGTCTCTTAAGAAACATGCAAGATGACATGTTCGTACCTCCCAGATAAGCAAACATGTATGAAGAAACCACGGTAGTGAATGCAACCACATCTGAAATAACCCACCTTTTGAGATAAACACCTTGGGTTACTGACATCAGTGAAAATGAGGTCATCAAATTAAAAGATTTCAGTCGTTTGCTGGGATATCTTAGATTTCTAAAATGGTTAAATCCAAAACAGCTGGAAACTGCGTTACAAGTAGGGTATGCACCAGGAGATGAATTGCTTGAGGTTTCAAAGGAGATTACCGAAAGGGTACGGTCACCTGTTACTCGTCAGATAAGTACTCGCATTACATCCACACTTCTGACAGATGCCGCTGCAAGGGCTGTACCAGCTGCCAAGATCCCGACTGACTCTTCACGTTCACAGCTGACTACCTGCGGTCCTACTAACGTCTGTTCCCATTCACGACGCTGCTCACCTGCCGAAAACTGTGGTCAGTCCAGTGTGCATCAGACAAAGTAATCCCACCGCTGCCACCTATTGTTGATCCCCCACTCGTCACTTACAGGCCAACTCAAACTCCTTCTACATCCTTTTGCATAGTGGGCCAAATATATGAAAGAAACTTACAACAGGCACGTTTTTCATATTATTGGCCCACTATGCAAAAGGATGTAGAGGCCTCCTGTGATGCCTGTTTATCGTGTGCTCGTAATCTGGCTTAGTCTGTCTATTAGTGGTAGCTTCAGATCAAGGAAGACAATTTAACAAGGCCTTGACAGTACTGGGTATTGCAATATAGAAGCATGTTGACCAGTTGTTCCTTTATTACGAGCACACGATAAACATGCATTGCAGTGCGTTTCTACATCCTTTTGCATAGTGGGCCAATAATATGAAAGATGTGCCTGTCGTAAGCTTCTGTCTTTACCCGGGTGTGATGTGTGAGGGGTGTCGTGGATTAAATGAAGAGCAGCAGGAATTAAGTCTGTTAGAATGACTAGTTGCTTAACTTCGCGACGAGGCACATTGTTACCTGTGAGTACCGAGTTTTTGTAGAGTAAGTCATTATTGAGGAAGAAATCAGACACAGGAACTGGTAACTTTGGTAAGGAAGAAACATCACCATACTCAAGAAAACATGACCTGAGACTATATAGGGTCAACAAACTGGAACCCATGGAGTACGTCATATCTGAATGCCAAATTTACGTCACAACTAGTCAAGATCGTGGTAACATGATGAGAGACAGCATAGGCTACAACATTTGACTTTCCTGGAAAATATGCAAAAGTTGGATTATAGTCATTAACAGTAACTGTCCAACGTGCAAGTCGACCAGTAAGATTGCCTCCCAGAAACAGGTCACACAGAGGAAGATGGTCTGTTTGAATATAAACAGGGTAACCGTAGATGATGTTGTGGAAATGTTTCAGGTACCAGACCACGGCTAGGACTTCCCAGTGAGTAACACTGTAATTCTTTTTCTGCAAAGTTTAACACACGGCTGGTATAGGCAATGACACACTATGAGTTCCAACGAAGTAGGAGTGAGCGAACGAAAAATAAGGAATGAAGAATGTAATGTAACGAACAAAAGTAAATGAGTAATATAATCACAATCTATAAAGATAGCACGCCATCTCTGTAGAAAGGTATGGAGTAGTTTGATGAGATATATCAATATTCACAGAAAAGAATATTATTCACAGTATACTGAACTTCAACTGTGAAGTTGTGAAGAATTATAGACTAGGTGTTCCTACAGTTACTAAACTTATCACATTCTCTATGCCTTGTTAATTAATTACTTAATACATTATAATTCATTAATTACATTCTAATTTTACACTCAATAGTAATCACTCTCATTGAATTTTTAACATGGCCATGTACTGTAAGTATATTTCCTTCCTTATTGGATCCAACTGCTTGCATTACAATATTCTACCCCTTTCATTATCATACTTCCATGTAGTGAGAAGTTAGCTATATTATCTACTCAGTTACATGCTTACCATATTATTCACTGATGCCTCCACACGCTGTGTACCTAAGCTACTTAAGTAATATTCACCCAATTATGTCAGGAGACACATTTTTTCCATAGCAGAAAGGAAAATTGTAACCACTTGTAATCCAGTAGTATGTAAGTATATTCTACCAGTAGTCTATAAGTGTTCTAAGTAGGGCGTACGTGACCTAAATCCTTTACCCAAGGTTTGGTCTAGTTCAAATTCTGCTTACATAGTCTTTTTCAAGAGGCTAGGAGCTAGGAGCGGGCTGGCTTTCTACCCAGGGACAAAGTAGGCGTGGCGGAGGCAAAGATCTGTGTTCAACTTGTGCAAATACATATATGTAAAATTACCCAGAAGTTTGAGTTAGCCTGCAAGTGATGAGTGGGGGATCAACAAAACTTCATATCTTCGATCCATCTGGCTAACAAATCAGTGCATTGGAGGGGGAATGGGGAGGTAGAAGTGTGTGATTAACCTGGCCTCTAATGGCAGGTAATTTCCCCCAACCCCTGGTTGATGGCAGGAACTTTTGTGCATGGGTGTACAAACGATCGCTCGCTCGTCACTCGCCCACAAAGCACACTTTACTGGTAAAGTTTCCATCAGCAACACAAAGGACGATTTGTAAGGTGTGATGCGAAAACCTATCGCTAAGGCAAAGGAGTTACAAAATCTCCGAAACCATTTAAAATATTGCCTAATGTTGCAACAGTTAATACTCTAACGAAAAGCAGGCCTTCCTTTGCTTGTGTTTTGTTGCTAAGACCGTGACACGTCCCCGATCCTCTCTTTTTCTTTTACGTCATGGACTGTTCTTCGAATTTTTTGGTTCTCCGGAGTTTGTTAATAAGCTGTGAACAGTCGCTGGAATTTTTTTTCCTCTTGCTACCGTTTACTCGTTTATAACACAGTATTATTTTCGTAGCAAAATATAACAATTGAAAGTAGTTTTTATCTACCCAAGCAGATTATAATGACAACATGCAGCTTTACCTACCACATGCAGCTTTACCTAAGCCAGTAGGATGTTATAAGTTACTGAATGTCAAAAGAAGAAAAGAACTTTTACAGGGGTCTGTACCTCCACACTAACATTTACCAGGTCATTCTTCTTCTTTTTTAATGCAGAGATGAAGGAACCGAAGCCTTCCTAGATGTGTTTTTTCCCCCAAGAAAGGAAGCCTACAAAAAAGAACCCAACTCAAGATCCATTCACTTCGAGTCTGTATTCTCACTGCCTATGACTGTAAGTCATAGGCAGTGAGAATACAGACTGAGGGTATTCCAGAGTTGACCTGTCGCAAACATAAATGACAAATATTCAGTGAATTATTGCGTTAGCATTGACAGAATAGGAATGAAAGTGTGTTGCCAGGCTGGTTTTACGCGCCCGAGGTAATGGAAGAGGGATGCAAGCAGATAGTTCAGCACAGCAGTTAGTGTTGGATTAGCAACAATAGATGAACAGAGTTACAACAGTTGGGTAAAAAGAGAGAGATTCACGGGAGTCAGCAAGAGGAGAGAACTTCTATCTATCTACCTATCTATAGCCCGACGCCCTAATCCCGCAAAGGGTGGCCGCAGACAAAACGCCTCCAAGTCGCTCTGTCACCCATCATTTGACTACCCTCCCCCCAACTCACCCCCCCTCCCTCATATACCTCTCAACTCCATCCCTTCACCTCATCCTCGGTCTACCCCTCCCTCTCCCTCCCTCCACCTCACCTACATACACCCTCTTAGTCAGTCTTTCATTCTCCATTCTCTCCACATGTCCAAACCACCTCAGTGTATTTCTCTTAATCTTCTCAACCACATCCACATCCACCCCACAACGTTCCTTCACTTCTTCATTCGTCAACTTGTTCCTCCACGTCACTCCACATGCTCCTCTCAAGTAACTCATTTCCACTGCTCTCACTCTTAACTTGTTCCCCTCTTGCAAGGTCCACGCCTCGCTTCCATACGTCAGGGTAGGGATCACAATACTATCATGCAGTGACTTCTTAACTTCCATACTCACCTCCCTATTTCTCATCTCTACTTTCAGTGTACCAACAACCTTCCTTCCCTGTTGTACCCTTTCATGCACTTCATCCCCCAAAGTTCCATCCTTACTCATCACACTACCCAAGTCTTGAATGCACTCACATTCTCCATATCCTCATCATCCGACCTCACTGCACACTCTGTGACTTCATTCCTTTCAAACACCATAACTTTACTTTTGTTTACATTAACTTTCAGCTTCCTCCTCCTACACACTGTCCCAAATTCATTCACCAAACCTTGCAACTCCCATTCATCTTCACTCAACAATACTAAATCATCAGCAAACAGCAACACCGGAAGCTTCCAAATCTCACCCTCATTCATTAGGGCCAGCCCCAAATCCACTGCCCTACCTTGCACCTCCTTTACAACCCCATCCATGTATATATTAAACAGCCATGGAGACATCACACAACCGTTTCAGTCCAACCTTGAGATCAAAGAACTCGCTTAGCTCACCATCCATTCGCACTGTAGCCCTAGCTCCCTCGTATATACTCTTCACAGCACTCAACAATTTCCCCTCCACTCCGTATATTCTTAATACCTTCCACATACCTTGCCTATCTATTCTGTCATAAGCTTTCTCCAAGTCCATGAAGGCAGCATACACTTTCCTTCCCTTCTCTAGATACTTCTCCACTAAACATCTTAGAACAAATATCTGATCTACACACCCTTTTCCCTTCCTAAATCCCCCTTGTTCTTCTCCAACTAGCTCCCCTGTCATATGCCTAACCCTATCAATGAGTATTCTACCATATATTTTACCAGTCACACTAAGAAGGCAAATACCCCTATGGTTACCACATACTTCTCTCCCCCCTTTTCCTGTGTATAAAGGAAGAATTATACCTGATTTCCAGTCCTCTGGAACCCTTCCTTCTTCCCAAGCCAATCTACACAACTTCCATATCCACTCCACAACAATCTCATCCCCATACCTAAGCATTTCACCACACACTCCATCAATTCCTGGGGCCTTTCCCAACTTAATCTTCTTCATCGCTTCCACTACTTCCGCCCTACTGATCTCTTCCTCCCTCCTCTCATCTCTTCTTCTCCCAGCCATTCCCCGACCACTTATACTCACACTGCTCTCACTCTCTACATTCAACAAATCCTCAAAGTGCTCCTTCTATCTCCTCAATTTCTCTCTCTTCTCCACAACAATCTATTATTCCTATCTTTCACTCCCATACTATTTCCCCTTCCATACTGCCTTACTTTCTTTATCTCCTTCCAAAACAATTTCTTACTCTCCCTCCATTTCACACTCAGATTCCTCCCAAACTCTTCATCCACTTTCTTCTTACTCTCCTTCACCAGTCTCTTAACCTCTCTTCTCCTGCTCACATATACCTCTCTCTTCTCTCTCTCTCATCTTCTCCCCTACCTCTACTCACTAACCATTCACTATATGCCTTCTTCTTTTGTTCCACAGCTTGTTTCACCTCATCATTCCACCACGTTGTCCCTTGCACGTTCGATGCCTGGCATATTCATAAAGGTAGAGCTTACGATATACACTCAAATTATTACATAGGAGATGAAAAAACATAAAATCTGACCTGCATAAAAAAGTGAGGAGTTTCTAGCTTGGAGGTTCCGTGTGGTCGAAGTAAACAAATTCTCCCACTTTCACGGAAGATCACACGGCCCTAGGTCCCACACGTTTCTCAGGGAATGCACTGTCCAAACCATCCCACTGTCCGAACCATCACCGCCCTCCCCTAATGGCAAGACCACAACTGACTTCCACTTCATGAGCTAAGTCAGATAATTAGTTAAGGCATATATAAACTTAAACTTTGGTCATCATCAACATCAACACAGACACCGAACTCATCATGGTCTCCAAGAGACGGAACACTGTCACTTTCGCAAGTGAATCAACGATATTTACGAAAGCGCCGTACATTCTTACATGCTGTTCACCTTTGCCCTGCGTACATTTTCACGTTTCAGCCTACTGAAACAGTCCCTTGTGAAATGGCTATTGTAAGAAATCACGACATTCATAATCACTGCAACTTCACTTTTGCTCCAGATAAGCTTGTAAACCATCAGCGCATCGGGCACTCACAGTTTTTTTTTTATTTCACTCATGACACATCAATTTACATAGTCTGTCCAGATATACCACCATCTCATACTTCAGCATCAGGATTATACATAGCACCAGACTACTGTGTGGTATTTACACCATCCATGTCCACTTTATCCACCATCAATCACTACGCCATCCTCAATCAAACACACAAACATGTCCACCCACTGCCTGATATGGACTTAAACATGAGCACAGGTATTAAGCTGACTTCACCTAAGTTTGAAACTATGCAACTGATCAATGAAACAATGAAGCCCTGGGAAGATTTGAGTTTGAGTATGTTCAACCTATATTATGTGTATAGCCCAGCACCTACTGTCTTTATAATCTTCTGTATTGTATTTGCAGTAGTGTTGTTCGCAATGCACAGAATGGATGCAAGAATTGCAAACTTGGAGTCAGTATTTAGTGGGGGTAAAGTGCGAATTCAATGAAACACCCCTGAATGAAGTGTACGTATTTTGTATATAGTATTAATTTTACAAAAAAAAAAAAAAAAATGAATGACATGATATAGAAGTATACAGGTATCATTATCCCTGTATGGAATATTAATAGCTCTTACCATAATCTTAACTTTGAACTTTTTTTTTTTTTTTTGCATATATGCATATGACTGTTATGATACATAACTTACAATATGTCATACAACAACCCATTTAACCATATTGCATTTGTTCAATTATGCATACAACTTGTTTAAAATGTAATATTACTGGATCATTAAAACTTCTTCAGCTGAAGTATTTTCTGCCATCACTGGCCTCATAGACAGAGTTACGGAAAGAACAGAGGAATTAGTTCGAGAAGAACAGGGAGGCTTTAGGAAGGGAAGAGGTTGTGTAGATCAGATATTCATTCTTAGATCTTTAGTGGAAAGTTTCTAGAAAAGGGAAAGAAGTTGTATGTGGCTTTCATGGATTTGGAGAAAGCATATGACAGGTGGATAGACAAGGATTGTGGAAAGTATTAAGAGTATACGGAGTAGATGGAAAGTTGTTCAATGCTGTGAAGAGTATGTTTGATTGTGCTAAGGCTGCAGTGCGTGTGGATGGTGAACTGAGTATTTCTCTTTGAAGGTTGGGTTGAAACAGGGATATGTCATGTCTCCATGGTTGTTCAATAAGTACATGGATGGGGTAATAAAAGAGGTACAAGGTAGGGCAGTGGATGTTGGAGTGGCCCTGGTGAGAGAAGGTAGTGTTTGGAAACTCCCTGTACTGTTGTTTGCAGATGATACTGTGTTGTTGAGTGAAGACGAAGGGGAGCTGCAAGGCTTGGTGGATGAGTCTGGGAGAGTGTGTAAGAAAAGGAATCTAAAGCTGAATGTAGGGAAGAGTAAATTGATTGTCTTTGAGAGAGGTGAAGTCAGTGAATGTTCAGTGAGGTTGGATGGTGAGGAAATGGAAAATGTGAGTACGTTTAAGTACTTGGGTTAGTGTGATGAGTAAGGATGGAAGTTTGGAGGGTGAAGTGCTTAAAAGGGTACAACAAGGAAGAAAGGTTGCTGGTTCCTTGAAAGCAGTGATAAGAAACTGGGAAGTGAGCATGGAAGTGAAAAAGTTACTACATGACAGTATTGTGATACCAACCCTAACGTATGGAAGTGAAGCTTGGACATTGTTGGAGGGACACAAGTCAAAAGTGACAGCAGTGGAAATGAGTTATTTAAGGGAAGCCTGTGGAGTCACATGGAGAGACAGGCTGACAAATGAGGATATAAAGAAGCGTTGTGGTGTGGATGTGGATGTGTTAGGAAGCATTAGAAGGAACACACTGAGGTGGTTTGTGGAGAGGATGGAGAATGAGAGACTGACGAGGAGAGTGTATGTGAGTGAGGTGGAGGGGGGGAGAGGGAGGGGGAGGCCGAGGATGAGATGGAGGGATGGGGTAGAGAGGTATATGAGAGAGGGGGGTGTGAGTTGGGGACAGGGGCAGTGAAATGGCGGGGGACAGGGCGACGTGGAGGCGATTTGTTTGTGGCCACCTCGTACGGGATTGAGGCGTCTAGCAATAGATAGATAGATAGACTGGCCTCTTTACTAACAAGGCATGTGAGCCTGATGTGGTCCCCTCTGTTGTCCTTAAAAAAAAACTTTGCTTCTGTACTTATACCCTGCATAGGTAAACTCTTTCGCCTTTGTCTATCAACTTTCACCTTTCCTTCTTGCTGAATGTTTACTCTTATTCAGCCAGTCCTAAAGAAGGGAGACCATTCCTAACTCTTTGCCTATCGCTGAATTGCTTTAACATCCTGTATTTTAAAAGTTTTCGAGTCTATTATTAACAAAAAAGATTTAAAGCATCTTTCCTATCACAACCTTCTTTCTGATCATCACTATGGGTTCTGCCAGGGATGCTCCACTGGTGATCTTCTTACCTACCTTTCAGACTCCCGGTCATCCTCCTTTTGGGACTATGTCGAAAGCTTTGCCATTGCACTTGACGTCTCAAAGGCTTTCGATTGAGCCTTACATAAATCTTTAATTTCCAAGGCACTCTCTTATGGTTTCTATCCTTCTATCTGTCCCTTCATCTCCTTCCTTTCAGGCCATTCTATAGCTGCTGTTGTATTCTTAGAGCTATCAACAGAGGTGTTCCACAGGGCTCGGTCCTTTCTCCAACTCTCTTTTATTCATCAATGGCCTTCTAACCGGCAAATAAACCCCTGTCAACTCATACACCAATGACTCCATTCTTCACCTTTCCATTTGCCTCCCACTGCATCCATCTTAGCGGTTACTTCAACAAACAAGGGATGAGGCTATGGCTCCCCTAGTTTCTGACTTGGCTCATATCTCTGATGGGGGTAAAAATTAACTTGTTTTTAATGCATCCAGAACTCAGTTCTTACATCTATCAACCAGACAAAATCTTCCACAAGTGTACCCACTAATTTGTAACAATAGCCAGCTCAAACCTGCATCATCTTTAAACATCCTTGAGGTTTCATTCTTTCCGGAATTTACCTTTCTTGTAAAATATGCTTCCAAGAGATTGGGTGTGCTAAGACGACTCCGTACCTTCTTTACCTCTGCACAGTGCCTGACACTATACACGGTTTCTTTTCGCCCCTGTGTAGAGTACAACACTCATGTATGGTTAAGCTATCCAAACACAGTTCTTCTCAACAGTGTGAAGTCAAAGGCTTTTCTTCTTAACTCTTTTCCTCTTACTTTGCTCCCTTCAATCTGTGACGCTTCACCTCACTGTTGCATAATTATATCTTCTCTGTCACCACTTAAATGGTCACTACTCCTCTGAACTGTTTACTTGCATCCCTCCATCACTCATGCGGGCACGTAGCACCCGTCTAGCAACAAACTCCCATCCCTTTTCTGTCCAACTCTCTAATGCAAGCGTTAACAGCTACTCCCAGTCCTTCATGTATGCAACAGGTCAATTCTGGAACTGTCTCCATTTGTCTGTTTTTCCTACTGCCCACGATCTCCAGTTTCTCAAATGCAGTGTGTCCAGGATTCTCTAAATGAATGGATCTTGAAATGGGCTCTCGTTTGTCTTGTTTTTGTTTTTTTCCATGGAGGAAGTAGTTTGCAGACCAATGGCCTTTGGCTCCTTCTTTCTGATATATATATATATATATATATATATATATATATATATATATATATATATATATATATATATATGCTGCTGACTGACTGGTTGCTTGGAAAGCGCAGGCGAATAAGTAATATCAACACCAGGGCTTATAGGATTATCGGTGACGTTTCGCAATGTCTCATTGCACCATCAGACCTAAAAATAGTAATTTACTTCAGCTATGGTAAAAACATTTGTCTTTAATCAAATTATGCGACGAAAATAACTAAAAAATATACTCTAAGACAAATGCATATTCTACCTAAGTCACAAACAAGTGGAAAAAATAAAAACATTCATACACTATAATGCTCAATCAAGTTGAGTGAAAACAAGAACATTCAGGTAAATTTTCAAGATAAGAATACATTCAGACCTTTAAAAACACAGCAGCTGAACAGAAGAAGTAGTGTCACCGATAGTGGGTTTGTAGAGGTGTGTATAAAGTGTCTCCATGATGAGGTCAGAGCTGTACTGGCTTCTAGCAAGGACTGTGAAGGAGGTTCGCTTGACAGGGTCATTTTTAGTACGAGAAATATAGGTATCCTCTTCAGAATATAAGACAAGGTACCCAAACATCTAGAGTCCTCTGTTGTTTACAGGTATACGTGTGATAGCTGCCAGGCGTCATATATTGGAAAGACAGCTGCTGTGTTTTTAAAGGTTTGAATGCATTTTTATCTTGAAAATGTACCTGAATGTTCTTGCTTCCACTCAAATGGACTGAGCATTGTACTGTATGAATTTGTTTTTATATTTTCAACTAGCTTATGCCTTAGGTAGGATATACATTTGTCTTAAAATATTTTTTAGTTATTTCCGAAACATAATTTGATTAAATACATAAATATTCTTACCATAGCTAAAGTAAATTATTATTTTTAGGTCTGATGATGCAATGAGATATTGTGAAACGTCACCATTAAAGATGTTCCTACAAGCCCTGGTGTTGATAATCCTTATCGGCCTGCTCTTTCCAAGCAACCGGTCAGTCGCCAGTGTAATTACCCATCGCTGCAGACGACCAGTGCTTACCTTATTCAGAGAAGTTGAGCGCCTTGACTTCAAGCATCGGAAACGACAGTGTGATCTCTGTTTTCTGAAGTGTTGTGAAGAACAAAATCTACTGTCGAATTTTCTTAAATTTAAGCTCTCTAACCATCACTTACAACTCATTTCAAGATCATACAGAAAATGTCATAAGTTCTTTTTGCATACGGAAATTGGGAACAAAGAGAAACAATTGAAACAGACCGTCAGAGAAGTTAATGATTTATGGGACAAACTTAAATCAAAGTTTTCATGAACTGACTTTAACCATCTGAAGTGTCGACCTACTAAACGAAATTACACAGCTATATCAAGGATGGTGTTTGTTCAGATATCTAAGTTAACTAAACTATACTCCATTTCACCGAGTCTGGCACAATCAGTGATGTCCTCAACATCTGTGGCATTGATAAAGGTCCTTAGTACTGGATATACCTTTTTGTATTACCTTTATATATTGGTTCTCGTGATAAAACATAAAGGTTTACACAGTGATGAGGATTTACATCAACACTACAGGCGCTAAGGACATCACTGATGCTGCCAAACTTGGTGAAATGGAGTATAGGTTATAATTTCCGTGCCAATCTGTCCCAACGTAATATGTAATTTCTCAAGTAGAGTTCTTTCCCCAGCTGAAAAGTCTGCTCTGTGTAATGGACTTAAATTTTCTATTACGCCAAGTAAACCAAACTTTATGAACCATTTCCTTGGGTTTGAAAAATTACGTATGAAACATTCATACCATGAACATTACCACTTGGAGAAGAGGGGGACGGACTATTTTAAGAACTCCATCTGCCACTTAGCATTTGAGTCATTTTAATCACAAGGTTCACATCACAAATTTGATTGCCTCAATAAAGATGAATACTTAGCCTTAAAAAATCTTAGTCTTGATTCTTCATTAATAACTGTAAAACCGGATAAAGGGAGTGGTTTAGTAATTTTGGAGAGGAATGATTAGCTGATTATTTTGCATGATGCAACTAAATTTACTAGAGTAAATGATGACATATTTAAACTAATACTAAAGCAACAGGACAAGGCTAACAGATTGCTCACAAAGATGGAAGAGGAAGGGATTTTATGTAACGAAGTTTACTGACACCTACGACAGAGTGGTTCACAGCCAGGTATAATGTATGGGCTCCCCAAAGTCCACAAGGTAGGATTTAAGGCCAGCTCTATCTGCCATAGGAACCTATGATTACAACATCGCTAAATATTTGGTATCAGTTTAGAGCCCCATGTCCACTAACCAGTACACTTGCGAGGACACCTTTTCTTTCGTTAAGGAAATAACAGCCTTAAACACCGACAGTTGTTTTATGGCCAGTTTTGATATCAAATCTCCGTTTACCAATATCTCACTAAAGGAGACTATTGATATTTGCATCAGTGAACTTTTTAAGGAGCATGACATAGTTTCCGGCTTCAGTAGCGAACAAATGCGTAAATGACTGAATTTAGCTGTAAATAAAAATGCATATATTTATTCAATGAGTAAGCCTACAGACAAGTAGATGGCGTAGCAATGGGAAACTCCCTTGCCCAACACTAAGTAACATTATTTTGAGCTTTCATGAGAAGAATTGGAATAAAAATTACTCAGAGGATTATAAGCTATTGTTTTATCGGAGATTTGTAGATGAAACAGTTTTACTTTTTAACTCTTCAGATAACATACCACGACTTTTAAACTACCTTAATTCGAGACATCCAAACAGAATTCACAGCTGAGACAGAAAAGGATAATAAGCTACCATTTTTAGATATAGCTATCACGAGAACAGGCACTACTTTCACTACCATTGTCTGCCGGAAACCAACATTCACTGAATTATGTACGAAATTCAACTCATTCAAATACTTTATAAACGCAATTTGGTAACAACTTTGACTAACCGAGCCTGCCATATTTGTTCAGACTATTTTCAGCTTCATAAGGAATTAGAATACATAAGAAATATGCTCTATAATAACGGGTTCCCTAAATCTTTCTCTGACCTTTACATTGGCAAAGCAATTAACAAGGTATTAACCCCTGTGGCTCAAAAAGTTCAAACTGTCCCGAAACACACTATTTACTTTAATCTCTATTAGAGAGGTAAACATAGTTTTCACCTGAGACACAAGCTACGCAAACTACTCAGCTACACATTTCCACAGAGTTCAGAGTCATTTTTAGTACGAGAAATATAGGTACCCTCTTCAGAATCAAAGGCAAGGTGCCCATACACCTAGAGTTCTCTGTTTACGGATATACGTGTGATAGCTGCCAGGCGTCATATATCGGAAAGACAGAGAGACTTCTACAAACATGCTTATACGAACACTTAGGTACATCAGTTCGAACAGGTAGACCAACCACTAAACCACCCTTTAGTGCCATCAGACAACACACACACACACACACACACATAGATGGATGGATATATATATATATATATATATATATATATATATATATATATATATATATATATATATATATATATATATATATATACAGGTATATTTTATTGCAAGTAGTGTAATTTTATATTGGAGCCATCCAATCGTAATTTACAAATCATTCTAATTTTCTTTTACATTTTTTAATGTTTACATAGATACATTATGTTGACTGAAGTGTTCAGGTTTAATTGTCTTATTTCTGCAATCTTTTTCCCTTGCTATCATGCCAGACTTTATTTCAAAAATAGCATTCAGTAGTTCTGGCCCGGTTTTATTTCTTTTCTTCGTTTTTGTGTCAGTTAGCATAGAAAAAATTCTTTCAGTCTCAGCACTGGAGTTGGGTAGGGTAACATACAGAATGTTTGAACGCTGGTTTCTCGTCAACATTCTTCACATTAGTTAAGAAAACCCAAAACTCAGGGCTCGTTTTATTCTTTAGCTCTCTGAATTCCTCTTCATTAAAGTAAAGGGGTAATTTTCTCCATTCCTCATCAAATCACCATCTTGATCTAACTTATGATTGTCTTTTAGAAGACTAAGAGAGGGAAGTCTGCTTCAACTTTTGCAAATAAATTGCAACTGACGGCTGAATAAACTCTACCTATTACTTATTGTTGAAGCAGCTTTTCTTTTTACATATAGATTATAGAGGATTATGGGGAATATTTAAAATTGGTACCTTTTTTGAGCACACACACTGCATCATTACATAATGGAATGTCCACTAACTACTAATTATAGAAACCCACAACTTTTGACGCTGACTGAACAAATCACATGGGTAATCGGTAGAGAGTTGGCCTGCAGTCCTAATGGACCCGGGTTCAAATCCCGCTGGTGCAGGGAACAGTTTAAGGATTTGAATTTCATAAAATCAGACTTTACTGTTCTACCAGAAGACCCGCCGACATGTCGTAAAAATACCCCCGCTAATATCAATACACCAGTCCTGTATGAGACAGCCCTAGCATGTATTCAGTATGGAAGGTGGGTGTTAGCGCCGAAGTGGTGACATGTAGAGGTGTGCGGTACGTAGGAGGACTACTGGGCTTTGAAAGCAGGCTGTGAAGCCTATGCCCAGAGTCGGTCAAAAAAAAGAAAAAAAAATCAATGAAAAGCTAGTACTCTCCATTCTCAGTGAATATCCCGAATTTGTACCACAATACTAACAAGCATTACATTCAAACACATTTCGTTACACATACAAACATTTGCTATCCTCCGATCTATCTTACACAGACTAGCAACATTCATCAAGTATCACGCTACCAAGCCATAGTCGCTAACAAATGAACTTCCAAGCCAATATAAGGAAAACATGCTATCATCTACCAATGAGGGTCATGTACAGACTATATGACCAACTACAAAGTTGTGATGATATGAAAAGCAGAGAGAGGCGTAATGTCAGACGGTGTGTGTGCCTTATGTTACTTACCCATAGCTGCTGACAGATGTACAGTTGGAGAAGCTTCCGCGAGGGACACCGTGCAGAAGGCAGCAGGAGCGGCAAATAATTTGATCTGGTAAGTGTTATTTTATTTTTATTTTTTTGTGCCTATCGACCATTGAGGCCGGAGCCCCTGGTCATTAAGGCAGAATATATACATGTATATACATTTACACATATATACATATATATATGAACATATATATATACATACATACATACATACACACATCCATGCATATGAACATACACACTTTCATGCACACGTACATATATATATATAATAATTTTTATTTTATTATTTTTTTGTAATTTTATTTTTATTATTTTTTTGTTTATTTTTTTATTTTTTTCTTAACCTTATATTACTTATAAACTAAAATGCCTAATGTAAAGACCCTAGAACTAATCACCTAACAGACAAATCGCTAACCTATACTAAATCCTAAGAGACAAATAACTAGACCTACACTAATGGTAAAAAAGCCTCGACCAAGAGATCACCATCGACTGCAGATATGTAATGCCATTCTACATTACATACCTGCACTCATCACCTGGTGACTGTCAGTCGAGGCACAACCTAATATAGGAGACATCAATATATGAAAGGGAACCAGACGAGTCAGGAACATTTCCATATACGTCAGCTGTCGGCCCTAATTAGAATAACTTAAGCAAGATGGTATAATGTATTTACATAATTTGTTCAAAAAGTGAAGAACCTCGCCCAGCAGACCACCATCGACTGCAAGTGCCCAATACCTTCCTATATTGCACACTTGCACTCATCAGCTGGTGACTGTTAGTCGAGGAACGGGGTTTAATGTAAGGGACATCTATATTAGAAATAGATCAGTGAGGGGAGGAACTATTTCAAATATGTCAACTGTCAACCCTAATTAATATTACAATATATACATATTTACCGTTGATAAAAACCATAACCACACATTAAAAAAGTCACATCACTCTGATCAGTCCGGTCTCTCTCAAGAAAGCCATCAATTTATCAGTCATAACAATGTCCCCATCACCCACGATGGTGGAAAGGGTGAAGGGGACGTCTGCTGAGCCGCAGTAATTTATAAGTGAAGCACGTTCACGAATAAATCGCCGACAGCGCAGGATGATATGACTGATGGATAACACCGCATCACAGATGTCACAGTGCGGTGGGAAGTGTCTTTCCATATAAGGTTTCATATGTGTTAAAACGGTGGCATTAAGCCGTAATCGTGCCAACACTTTTTCTTCCAGGCGACTGGGGCGGTTGGCGGTGTCCCAGTCGCCCAGGTACGGCTTACAGGTTGGAATATTTAGTCTGGTCCACTGACCTTGCCACAGAAGTGTTGGGGGTACAAGAGGGGTGGCAAGTGCGGGGTAGGTGAAGGACTGGGGGAGGAGGTAGTGGGGGTAGCTGTGTGGTGGGAGGGGTGGGACGTGAGAGATGGGGGGATAGTGGGAGTAGCTGTGTGTTGGGAGCATTGGGAGGGATGGGAGCGAGGGTAGCGGAGTGTTGGGGAGAGGCTTAGTAGCCATTTAATGTAACATAATTTGCTTTGTCTTTAAATGAATGTGTTTTTAAGACTGGAGAACACACGAAGTAGCAACAAGCTGTAAAGTGATGGTTCATGACATGATGAAAATGGTCAGTTCAGTGATCATGCAAGGCTGATACAAACACACAGACATCATTAACACGTAACCTAATATAGTGACTCTCTCCCCTTCGGTATCTATAACATCCCTATTGTAACACATAGACTAATATCAGACGTTAACCTCAGATACTTCTCAGAAAAGTTGCTCATACATTCTTAATTGTAACGTAGATATGTAGTGTATGAAAAATAAAGTGTATATATAATATTCCATTTCTTCGTTGTTTCAGTCAACCATTAGTGTTTTAATGTTTTTTCCCCATAGCATTTTTTTCCCCAAAGGCATTAAAGTATATTAGATATAAACACAAATGTATCTTTGTTAGCTGTCAATGTGAATTTGATATATTTCCTAAACCGTAAGCACATGTTGCCTGCTTGTTACAAACTAATTTAAGCATAAGCCAGACCTAGACCTTTTCAGGTCAATCAATAGCGTCTGCGTGTATGAGTGTTGTGCAGAGTATAATACATGGTCTCTCGCTTTCTTTCTCAGTTAATCTCAAAGAGACTCATAATTAGGCTTAGGATAATCATGTATTTGCATAGGAGCATATGAAAATGCATATTCTAGCCATTTATGATCGTAAGTGCATATTCCTACTTTTTTGTATATCAATACGGCATATTCTTTGAAATGTCTTGGGTATTATAACAAACTCTTCAACCTCTAATATATTTAAAGTCATATCCATCAAATCATAGTGCATTTTAAACTCCTTAACTGGCTGTGGTTGGGAAGGCCGTGACTTGATGGTCTGTAGACAGCAGCTGAATGAGATGGATTCGTGTATCACCACTTGACTCACCAGAGTCTGAGACGCATGCATGATCTGTGACTAATTATGTATAAGAGTGGCCGACCCCACCAGGAACCAAGGCAACGATATATAAAATATCTATCTATCTATCTATCTGTCTATCTATCTATCTATCTATCTATCTATCTATCTATATATATATATATATATATATATATATATATATATATATATATAAAATCGTTGCCTTAGTCCTTGGTGGGGTCGGCCACTCTTATAATTTATGTTGTCGTCAATAACTTCTGTCAGTTGCGTTCTCTTCCTCCAGGTCTAACTCCCTCATTTCTTTCTCAGCTCCATCTCTCCACCTAATCCCTTGTCTTCCCCTCGTTCTACTCCCTGCCACTTGACTCCATGCCACCTTCACAGGATCCTGGTCACGTGCCCATACCACCTCAAACGTGCCTCTCTTGCCTTCTCCACGACTGACACAGCTCCTGCCTCTGCTCTGATGTCATCATTCCTTCTCCTCTCTCTCAGTGACACTCCCATCAGCCATCACAGCATCCTCATCTCTGTCCTCTCCAGCTGTTTCTCTTCCTTCTTCCTCAACGCCCAGGCTTCTGCGCCATACAGCAATATAATAGCAACTTCTGGAAGATGGCTTTAAGTCATTCCTCCATTTACCTCACACACCCCAAAGGGGAGGGGGGGGGACGTTCCCCGGTTTGGAAAGCACTGGTTTACAAGAACATTAGCAGCAGAGTGCTAACCCAACATTGTCATTGGTATTGACACATTCTATCAGTGACGTTTTTTGCTCTTGGTTGTTAATAATATTTGTTTATCCAAACAAATGTTAGATCGCGTAATACTAGATGGATTTTTTGTGTGTGTATGTGTCCGACTCTGGACATAGGCTTCACAGCCTGCTTTCAAGTCCCAGTAGTCCTCCTACATACCACACACCTCTACATGTCACCATTTCGGCGCTAACACCCACTGTTCATACTGAATACATGCTAGGGCTGTCTCATACAGGACTGATGTATTGGTATTAGCGGGGATATTTTTACGACATGTCGGCGGGTCTTGTGGTAGATCAGTAAAATCTGCTTTTTAATGCAATTCAAATCCTTAAACTGTTCACTGTCCCACCGGGAATTTGAGCCTGGGTCCGCTAGGACTGCAGGCCACTTCTACCGACTGAGTCATCAGAAACTCAGTAGACTAGAATAGTTGGGTTGAGAAACACTTCTTGTTTAAATGTAATGGGACAAATAGGTACTTCCTTCGACCTAATTCCCAGAAAGAATTATTATTCAGCTATATTCTCCTCAACTGTGAGTTGTATGAGACAATAAATATATGATATTATCTCTTATAATGGAGTGGGCGGAGAGAACTGCTTGCCAAAATTTAATGCGCTTGGGTGAGTGTGTGTGATTCACCGGGTCGGTCAGGATACCGTGATTGGCGTGATCATCAGCTCATTATCCTCCAGGAAGAGAGCTGAGAGCTCATATAGCCCGATCTAGGGCAAGGCTGTGACCTTCATACACACACACACACAATCATTCCTTCCCTCTAGTGGAACAATAACCTCCCACTTCTTTAGTGAAACTTTTCGCACCAGATCCGGCGCGAACGCTCGTCATACTGGATGGCAAGCGAAAGCATTACCACTATGCCAGTTGGTGTGTGTGTGTGTGTGTGTGTGTGGTTAAAACGGGGCGACCGCTACTACTAGCATATTTGCAGATATTACATTACGAAAATTTCGTAAAACGTTAGATGCATGCACAATTTGTAGCAATGCAAGTCATACATAGTGCTGGTAATTTTGTGTGAGTGACGTGTGTATTTTGTCAAATATATCACCATCTTTAATAGCGACATTATGTCCGTATTCACTTTAGATGACAACTGAAAAATACATTGTATCTTATTCCTGCCAACTGAAAGGTTACCGAAGTTACTGTATGCAAGGTAATCTACTGCGTGCGTCAGAAAGAGAGAGAGATTATGCACGTTTAATACTCGTATAATCACACACGCATGAACATTAGCATAAAGTTATATAAACCTATTAAGACATGAGGGATTGGCCCTAAGAAAGTGTTGACTGGAGTATGCTTAAATTTATAGTCTGGTATGAAGGCCAGGCTCATCCATCCGTAAGCCGGGTAAGTGTCTCTACGACTATAAAAGGATAACAAGTTACGCCGTCAGTCAAAAGGATGTATTTTCCTTATTCTGCCAGCGTTCGGTCTTAAGTTAAAATAACAGTAGTTGACTTATACAAATATAAAATGGACTGTTACAGGATATTAGATTCGATATTCAATACAAGTTGCAGTGAAAGTTACAGTATCTTTGTTAAGCAACTTGCATGAGAGGCAGCTGAAATAAGTTCTAAATATTTGTAAATTCTCGGTCAAGCTTTCCGATGACAGGACGGCATGACGGAGGCGAAAGATAAGGTTACGTATTGGCGATACCTTTTTGCTTAGGTACTGAACTTTCCATCAAATACTGAACCATCTTTAGCAGCTTGTTGCCACTACCATTTATTATTAATAGAAATATAGAAAAATCGCAGAGTTTGTCGACACAGTTAATAGCTACGGTACTTAACTTTTCCCTAACACCCACTTACCCCCCCCCCACCACCACCCCTCCTCTCCCCCATCACTTACATTTCCCGCAACTCCCGCCCCCTGCTTCACTCCAAGCAATGTTACCAGATCATTTCTGTCTGTCGCTGCTGCTGACATCTACACAGTGTCCGGCTCGGAAATTTCTCCAACTGTACCTCTCCAAGCCAATGTAAGAAAAACGCTACTCTGTACCAGTGAAGGACATGTATAAAATATAATATGTACTGTTGCGGCCAGGAGTTGTTAGCCACCCTCGTCCAGCCAACCCGTGTATGTGGCAGCGTCGCATTCACGAGCACAAAAGTTGCCTTCGATGCATTTCTGTCGAAAAATATCCCTTCAGCTTTGGGCTTGTACTATGAATAAAGCAATATTAATATTTACTTTGAAGGTCTGACTCTGATAACACGAATATATCACATTTTTTATTTTGTAACTAGTCAGGTCAGGTACGGGTAAGGGGATGGGTCTGTTATGATGCGGCAGGGGTAAACCAGTTCTGCTGTCGGGCCCTGCTGCGGATGTCACTGATTGCATTGCGCAGTTGACCCTTGTGCGGTGTGGTGCGGTGAGGATCTGTCCGTTCTCCCCTTTGGGGCTAAGATGCGAATGAATGTGTTTGAATGGATGAGTAAATGGGGAGTGTGTCGTCCTGTCTCGGCTACCTCCCTTTCCTTGGGGGAAGCAGCCTAGGCATATAGATAGATAGATAGATTTTTTGTCATACAATACCTAGGAAATGACAAATATGCTTCTTGGATTTCACTCCACGACCTCCTGTACTGTAGCTTTGAATCAACGAACACAAAGAGTGAACAAGTTCGAAGCATTCATTTGTTAGAGAGAGAGAGAGAGAGAGAGAGAGAGAGAGAATGGTTTGCGCCTGTGAATTTTGGAGAAATGAGGTGGAGGCAGACTGGCGCAGGGAAATGCAAGGGATGAGAATCCCTGGATCCTTGTGCATCACTGAAAACAGGCCACACTCTGAATATTTCTTCCGTCAGTCACTAGAACTTGCCTTGCTTTGTGATAAAGGTTCTTTTATTTTAAGAACTGCTACCGGAGGAATAATGAATTAGGAGATAAATGCTGTTAATTTAACAAAAAGCTGTACTTAAGAAAGTAATTTGCCTCTCTGTCCAGAGAGAGATATCCAGCCAATGAGGAAAAAACTCATGAGTTTGGCAGAAATCTCCAGGTGTCAACCACAAAAGAAAAAAAAAATGCGAACATAAGGCATTTAACAGAAGTTACGCGGCCTGCATAATAATTTGACAAAGTCAACTGGCGTTACCCAGAATAAAACCCATCTTTCATTTTGTCCGACGACATGTTATCCTCGGATAATAAACTCCTTCGACATCAGCTAAAGGAAAAATTCCCTGTTTAGCTCGAGCACTTTATTTACTCGTATTGCATAAAATCATGTGCATGTAGCCGGAATGAAGCCCATTATCTACGACCTGGCAACCTCCCTGTAGAGAGTTCTATTTTCTACCGGCAGACTGAGTTAAGCGGTGAGACATCTTTCATGTAAGGAAATCCACCCCGACTCTATGTGTGTGTGTGTGTGTGTGTGTGTGTGTGTGTGTGTGTGTGTGGAACTGCGAGTCATCCGACTTGTGGAGCATGGTATGCGGGTTGGTAGGCTGGTGATTGACTGGGTGGGTGGATAGGTTAGTGTAGGCTGGTGGTTTCACAGACGGATTAGATGGAGTGGGTGGGCGAGTGGCAGGGAAAGGGTTGTTGGGCTGGTTATATGGGATGGAGTGGGGTTCGTGCATTAAGTTGGGTGGGTGGTGCGGCTACCTGTAGGACAAGGCAAAAGATGGGTTTATGTCGTCCTACTTTTGAGACATACTATACCGAGTAAGGCTGTAGGTATGTGCGTTGATGGGTGAGTGTGTAGGTGGATGGACAGACTATGGGAAAACAGGCCTCTGGGATTAGGTCATTTGAGTGAATACGTCTGAGTTGGGAATAGATCAGTGTGCGGAAAGTCGGTCCACAGGGGATATTATTCTGGAATCATGCTGAAGTAGGTATATAAATCCAGTGGGTTACAACAGGTCCATAGTGCAATACGTCTGTTGATTACGAGGTCTGTGTTTCATCTGTACGCATCAGTGGGTGATATAACCAAGTCGGATAACAGGTTTATAGGGAAAATAGGTTAATTGTGAAAAATATGTCTATGGGTAACATCCATGTAGGATACCTGCATCGATGGAGAGATTCAAGGTCGACGGAAAAAATGGTCCGTTGGAAGAAAATGCATCAATGGGGAAATTAGTTCATGGGAAAATAGATTTACGTAGAAAAATAAGCGTCTTTGGAAAAAAAAAAAAAAGTCATTAAGGAAAATAGGTCCATGGGGGATTGTGCTCCGAGTGGTGAAAATGTTCATTGATAAAAATATTCATGGGGTGAAAATATGTCCATAGGGGCATACACGTACTGTAAACATACATGGAGATATTTACAATAAATGGGACTTAAAATATCCAACTTTTAACAGAGACCGTTGCCTGGAATTAGGCTTACCACTGCACACCTTGGACCAAACAACCATTAGCCAGTCCCTATTACCACTTCGTCATCCAGTTATTGTATTTCATAATATAACTTCATTTAGTCATTTAGGCATAGAAAGCCAACCGAAACGAAAGGACAAATCCCTGTTTAACTGTGTTAAGCACCTCATTTCTCCACCTCATTCCTCTAAAATTCACAGGCAACCACTACTCTCTCTCTCTCTCTCTCTCTCTCTCTCTCTCTCTCTCTCTCTCTCTCTCTCTCTCTCCTGGTAACAAATGAATGCTTCGAACTTGTTCACTCTGTATTCGCTGGTTCAAACCTACAGGAAGTCGTGGAGTGGACTCAAATATACATATTTGTCACTCGCTTGGCTCTATACGAGAAACAAGTTATTAAATATTCAGTAAAATATATTCGTATTATCAGTCAAACCATCAAAGTAAATATTACTGTTGCTTTATCCATTAGTACAAGCGCAAAGCTGAAGGGATATTTTTCGACAGAAATGCATCGAATGCAACTTCTGTGCTCGTGAATGCGACTCTGCCACATACACGGGTTGGCTGGACAAGGGTGGCTAACAACTCCTGGCCGCAATAGTACAAGTAAAAGTAGTCAAGATCTGAAAAGGAGAGTGTTGTGGTTGTGATGGTGGTGAAGGGTGTTGTGGTCATCACTCACCGAACCGCTGGTAAGGCAGTGCTATGTTATCACCTTCGGCCAGGGCTGGCACTGCCACGTTTATATGCTGAATTCCTGTACTGCTCTAATTCTAACCCCTTCTCCTGTATGTAACACATCTTACGAATGCCTCTGTATTTTATAACATATAATGTACTTGATATTTATCAAAGAGAATGTGGCTACACCCATTTATATAACGACGGTGTGGCGACACCCATAAATATACAATCACTAACTGGATGTAACTGTATTGGCTGAAGAAGGTGTGTGGCAAGATCCATCACCTTCTTTTCTTGTATAAGCACTCGGTAGACTTTTTATAACAAAAAATATTTCTTTATACTATATCATTTATCTTTTGCTGCAGATAAGTATCACATATACCAAAAACTCGTAGTTACCCTACGTTTTGCTCAGATTTTATCAAATTACCCTACTGCTCTACGGACCGGGAAATGGGGGTGAAATACCCTACGTGTAAATACCCTACGGTTGGCAACACTGATGCACGCACGCAAGGAGAGAGAGAGAGAGAGAGAGAGAGAGAGAGAGAGTCAGATACTTGTATGCATGCACAGAGAGAGAGAGAGAGAGAGAGAGAGAGAGAGAGAGAGATACTTGTATGCATGCAGAGAGAGAGAGAGAGAGAGAGAGAGAGAGAGATAATTGTATGCATGCAGAGAGAGAGAGAGAGAGAGAGAGAGAGAGAGACTTGTATGCATGAACAGAGAGAGAGAGAGAGTCAGATACTTGTATGCATGCACAGAGAGAGAGAGAGAGAGAGAGAGAAATTGTTCCAAGACTGCACCCACTAATCATCCTCTGTTCTTGTTTTACCCGAGGAAGAGAGAGAGAGAGAGGAAGACTGGTCCCAAGTCTTATGAATTACCGTTTGATGGTTGACTGTATAATCATTCAAACGTATGAACAGCAACAATAATGCTTCGTGTATGGTTATAATATTTAACTAAACTATTAGTTCATTAAAGCTATTGCCATCTGAATAGCATATCATGGAATCCTAATGAAAATACATCCACAACGTATCTAAAAGAAAGGGGAAATGTCTTGGATACAAGAGTCAGTATATTGTGCAAGCTGCTTTTAGAACAACACTCGACACTTTCATCTCTCATCCTCCCCCTTCACAGTTCCCAAACCCTCCCCCAGTCATCCACTTTCCCTTCCCATCCTTACACCTCGCGTGACCGGCATCATCAACCTATCTCGCCTCCTTTTACATAATGTTTTCACACTCTTTTAATAGCATTAAGTTTCAATTTTTGACTTACAGTACATAAGGAACCATCAGTAATGTGTGTAATCATTCACTGATTGTTATGTAGATTTATACTCAGTTTCGTCCTGTATGCTTTACATTTTCCTAAATTTAAATGTGGATTTTTTTAAGTGTCCGATAGGGACCTAGATCAAACAACCACTTGCCGGGGGCCCAGCAGTCTTACGCCACACACCGAGCACCCCTTACGACAGAGCATGCTAATAATATTTATTTGGAAACCTTATATAAATCATGTGTTAGAATAAATTTGGGAAAGTTTGTATAGCCTGCTTGTCGACACATCGGAATACGAAACTATGCCTGCATGGTATGAGAGATAGCATTTAGCAGAAATTCAAAGGATCTCTGAGGCTAATTCCTCCAAATTACTGTTCACTGCGTTTGCAGTCAAGCACACACTTGACTATAACTTGTAACTTTGACCGAAAAAGTGGTTTTCTCTCCCCCCCACCCCCCCACTAAAGTGCTGTACGCAACTCCCCATCTCTAACCGTAAGCTCCTGATATCCCTTTACGTTATACTTCCATACACACACGAGAGGGCAAACGAAACATTATTATGCTGGACGTGTGTGTGTGTGTGTGTGTGTGTGTGTGTGTGTGTGTCACTAGTTGGTTGGGTAGGTGGGGTGGATGAGGTTGGAGAGGTGGGTGGGGTTGTTCTGTGCATCATCAGGGTGGGTGGGCAGGATGGTTGGTAAGGATGGGGTGGTTTGATTGGGTGTGGTCTGTGGAGTGGTTTGGGTTGAGTAAATGGATTTGTGAGTGGAGGCGTGGGGTTGGCTGAGTGGCTGGATCGGTGGGAGGTCGGAGGTGACTTGAGTAGGTGGATGGGATGGATGGCATTGTTGGGTGAGCAAGGTGGGTAGCCTTCGTGGGTGGGGAGGGTGGGTGGCCGGGTTGGTGGGCAAGATGGATCGTTGGAATGTGTGGGCAGAATGTGTAGCCAGGGTAAGTTGGCACGGTGGGTCGCCAGGGTGGCTGCGAAAACGGCATGGCCAGAGTGCTCTAGGTGGGTGGTTGAATGGGTTAAAGGGTGGATAGGTGAGTACGTGGATGTTGAGTGGCACTGTTAGGTAAACTTGGTGGGTGACATTCGTGGGTGGGGGATCAGTGGGTTGGGAGCGCCGTCGATGTGGCTGGGCAGGGTGCGTCTCCGGGGTTAGGTGGGTGGGTTGTATTGGATGAGCTGAGTGGGTAGGTGGATGAATGGCTGGGTGGATATGTGGCTCCTCCGAAAACAAGGCAGGAGAGGGAAATATGCGGATAGAAATCATACAACTTGTTGTTACTTGGATTTTAGTATAGCGTTTAGAGGACGTTGGGTGAATTTTACGAAACCAAAATATATAAAGTGGGGTCATTTTATTGAAATCTGCTAAAACTTCAGTATATTTCTTATTGAAATGATTTTTTTTTTTTTTTAAGTGTCCGACTCTGGGCAAAGACTTCAGGGCCTATTTCTCGGAGGCAGTGACCTACCCAAGGCCCAGTAGTCCTCCTACACCTCCACATGTCACCACTTCGGCGCTAACACCCACCGTCCATATCGAATACATGCTAGGGCTGTCTCATACAGGACTGGTGTATTGATATTAGCGGGGAGATTTTTACATGTCGTCGGGCCATCTGGTAGATCAGGAAAGTCTGCTTTTTAGGAAATTCAAATCCTTAAACTGTATCCTGCCCCAGCAGGGATTCGATCCTGGGTCCATTAGGACTGCAGGCCTCCTCTCTACCTATTCAGCCACCGCCTCCCTCTATCCAGATGATAATAAGCCTAATAGTAGGATAAATAAAAATGCTTCATGCGGCAAAACAGAACGGTGAGCGAAGCTTCAGATCTCCGATCCACCTACCTAACAAATCAGCGCTTTCGCTGAGGTAAGGAAAGGGTTTGGGAGGCCGAACGTGTGCAATTAACCGGCCCCCTGGTGGCAGGCTACCCTGTCCCTTTATTAGTGTTCATGACCGTACACTGGATAGGTATTATAACTGATGCACCTACTTCTGCCACAGTGTAAACAATTAAATACATCTACAGACTATACACTGGTAGGTTATGACAGTTGACGCACCCAGCTTCGCCACCAACCTTGGAGAGTGAAACCATAACAGACGAAATTACATTCTTAACTGATTTCTTCACTGAACTAGTCTTAATTTCATCAGAATTATACATGTTAGATGTCGTGATCCAGTTGCATAATTCAAACTTTCATATGAAGAGAAATCTGGGAGTATGAAATAAACTGAGAATTTAGAAGATAAACACTAAACCCACCAAAGCCACACATATAGCCAGGCATTTCTCATCGCCCAGGTGGCAAACACAGTTTTGAATGTACTAGTGGTCAATCAGTGTTATATAAATATCAAAGTAGTGAGATTAAGTGTTGTGAAAGTGCGAATTTCCGATGTAATTAGTTATGCCACCTCATCAATTATACAACCACTGCACCCATAATGATATGAAACTAATTAACGAGTAGCCAGGCACATAAGCAGAGACCAGTGGTGTTCATAATGGCTGCTTAAGAAGAGCCGTTTTGCATAATCAGGGTCTCCAAAAAAAATGTGCGAGTGCTGTGAGTCTCATTAAAATGCAAACGGCTCATTAACATAAGATATGAGTGTTATTATTGCAAGTGCTCGACTAATACCAGGACCTGTTACCACTCCTGCACACCCACACCCACACCCACACACACACACACACACACACACACACACACACACACACACACACACACACACACACACACACACACGCACACGCACACACACGCAGATACAGTAGATGGATAGATTGAAAGATAGACAGATATGAGTGATTGATATTTTAACTGACCACATTTTTTAAATACCAAAGCTCCGACTGACTTTTTAAAAAATATTTGCCAAAAATCAGTCCTAGAATATTACAATAACATAAGCATATGGCACATACCTTCAGCTTTCGCCTGGGATGTTTGCTGAGCCTTCGTCGACTACCCCAGGACTTGTGGAGACTTCTGAAATTGGGTAATGAAGTCTACACTTTACACTGCCCGATACCCCGTAATATGATTACCACTGCCTGATATTATCACTACAAACACTGTTCTATTAATTTCAAGTAGTTTGGAATCCATATTCCAAAAACAAAAACACTGTGAAAGCAATGTAAAATACGAACGCATTCGAGCTTTCCACCCGCACTCTTTCCCTGATGGTATTCTGAGTCAGAGCTGTCATTTATTATTCATAAACACACTCACACTTTACATTGCCAGTATTTTATTACACTTATTTTTATATACAGTATTTATCCATAAGTTTCTTTCAGTACTAGTACTTTATTTTTACTCCAGGCATTAACTTTCTCGTTCAGTAAACTAGCATAGAGAGCGAAGCTTTCACTTTCACTTTCATTACTCCAAGTATTTATACATGCTAGACCGTAGCTTTCACTTTCACTTTCATTAGTCCTAGTAACTATACTCATATTCTTATATTACTAATTATTTACATTTCTATTTACATTTTCTATTTTATTTACATTATTTACATTTCTAATTTATGTACACTATATTATGTACTGTCACTAGCAGTAACATAAAACTATTTTCCACTGTTCAATTATATTTACTTGCATTGCTTTCACTTGCTATTTACACATTATTTACGTTCCTACTTGCACTGTTGTAGAGTCACCAGAAAGATCGTAGTCATTGTCCATCATTATCATTGACAAATTAGCCAGTTCACGTTCCACTGCAGAGTCACTTAGCCTTTTACCCCTTCCAACACGAGATTTAGTGGGGGTAGAGGTCACAGGGCCCTTTACAGTGGGCTAAAAAGCGGCAGAATTGGACAGGCGCAAATCCGACATGGCTTCACCTTGAAAGATGACAGTAAACTGAATTATATGGCCTAGGGGCAGGGAAGGGTTGACAATGTCAGTGTGGTGACAGCTGATAATTTATATGCTATGAAATGACTGGCAGGAAATCTAGACAATACATAAGAAATTAGTAGTTCCAGGTGAATGTGAATATCACTTAGGCTTCTCCCTTCCTTTCTTATATATATTTTTATGAAATCATACAGCATATTTCAAGGGGAAATAAATGGAATATTAGCGAACAAGCGCACGTGGGGTGTTGCCAGGTGATAATTAGCCCATTCCAGATGTATGGCAGTATCAATTACCTTTTCTCTTTCTTTTATATATTATTTTGCATAAGAATACGGCATAGGGCACATTTCAATGGATAAAATGAGTGGAAAAATCCGTCCAGGATTTGCATAGCACAGTGCGGCTGGGCAGGCAGGAGGAGAGGGTAAAGGAGGGGAGGTAAGGAGGGGAGTCAAGGACAGGGGAAAAATGGTTAAATTGTCAGTACTGGATGGGAGTACAGATGACATTAGCAGAACTGACTATAGCTCGACGCTGGTAGTACTGATAGATTGTACAAGCCACCACTTGAAAGCCCGGGCAAATTCAACATAACACAGAATCACAAAAGTGATGCCCCGCGGTGTGATCCCTTGTGCCCGAGCGTCAAGAAAGTGACGCCTCACGGTTAAGGGGTTAAAAGGCTGATTTTTTGTATCATACCCTCTGCTGGATGACAAGAGAAGGACGTGCAACCATGCTATGGTCCTTTCACCGCAAGAAGTCCGTTCAGGGTGGGGCCCACCTGGTGAATCACCTATAGCGATGCTGCCAAATCAACCGTAGTACATGCCTCTCTCTCTCTTATTTCCCATCTATGTGCTATTTGAAATTGTTTTTTATATTCTGTATATAGTAAAGGAAGCTATATAGTACATTGAGTATCACTTTTTAGAATTATAACAACGATTTGCATGAATTCTATGACACGTGGCAGAGCTTTTTTCCCATGTTGCCACGCCGTAGAGTTGCCAATTTGACCACCAATTATCGGATTATCACCTACCCCCATCCCACCTGTTTCTCTCTCTCTCTCTCTCTCTCTCTCTCTCTCTCTCTCTCTCTCTCTCGTCAATATAACAGAAAGTTCTGATGACGAAGAAAATTATGATTAAAGATCAGAGAGAGGATTAGGCCTACAGGGGAAACCTCTTAAAAATAAAACGCGCTTAGACTTTTATCTCATAAGTGGTGTGAAAAAAAAATAGGAAATAAATAATATATATACAATATATATATATATATATATATATATATATATATACAATAGAGAGAGAGCGAGAGAAAGAGAGAGAGAAAGAGAGAGCGAGAAACAGGTGTGATGGGGGTAGGTAGGGAGACAGAGTGATAATCCGATAATTGGTGGTCAAATTGGCAACGTCGCACTCGGGGGAATTCCAAATTCTGCCACACCCTGAACGGACTTCTTGCCGCGAAAGGACCATAGGAAGCTGTTGCTCCCACAGTTTTGTTTCATCAGACTGATCATAGGCTATCATTCACAAAAAATAGGCTATCATTCACAGAGAGATAGCAGTAGAATGGATGTGGAAGATGTGCAGATTGGCCTGGGAGGAAGGTAGAGTCCCGGAGGATTGGAAGTCAGGTATAATTATTCCCTTGTACAAAGGAAAAGGGGAAAAAGAAGTGTGTGGTAATCATAGGGGCATTTGTCTTCTTAGTATAATAGGAAAAGTGTATGGTAGGATACTTATTGACAGAGTAGAGAAAGAACAGAGAAATTAGTTGGAGAAGAACAGGGAGGCTTTAGGAAGGGAAGAGGTTGTGTAGATCAGATATTCATTCTCAGATCTTTAGTGGAAAAGTTTCTAGAGAAGGGAAAGAAGTTGTATGCGGCTTTCATGGATTTGGAGAAAGCATATGACAGGGTGGATAGACTAGGATTGTGGAAAGTGTTAAGAATATATGGAGTAGATGGGAAGTTGTTGAATGCTGTGAAGAGTATGTACGATGGTGCGAAGGCTGCAGTGCGTGTGGATGGTGAACTAAGTGAATTTTTCTCTTTGAAAGTTGGGTTGAAGCAGGGATGTGTCATGTCTCCATGGTTGTTCAATCTGTACATGGATGGGGTAATAAAAGAGGTACAAGGTAGGGTAGTGGATGTTGGAGTGGCCCTGGTGAGAGAGGATAGTGTTTGGAAACTCCCTGTACTGTTGTTTGCAGATGATACTGTGTTGTTGAGTGAAGACGAAGGGGAGCTGCAAGGCTTGGTGGATGAGTTTGGGAGAGTGTGTAAGAAACGGAATCTAAAGGTGAATGTAGGGAAGAGTAAAGTGATGGTCTTTGAGAGAGGTGAAGTCAGTGAATGTACAGCGAGGTTGGATGGTGAGGAATTGGAAAATGTGAGTACGTTTAAGTACTTGGGTAGTGTGATGAGTAAGGATGGAGGTTTGGAGGGTGAAGTGCTTGAAAGGGTACACCAGGGAAGAAAGGTTGCTGGTTCTTTGAAAGCAGTGATAAGAAACAGGGAAGTGAGCATGGAAGTGAAAAAGTTACTACATGACAGTATTATGATACCAACTCTAACGTATGGAAGTGAGGCTTGGACGTTGTTGGAAGGACACAAGTCAAGAGTGAGAGCCTTGGAAATGAGTTATTTAAGAGGAGCCTGTGGAGTCACATGGAGAGACAGGCTGACGAATGAGGATATAAAGGAGCGTTGTGGTGTTGATGTGGATGTGATAGGAAGCGTTATGAGGAACACACTGAGGTGGTTTGGCCATGTGGAGAGGATGGAGGGTGAAAGACTGACGAAGAGAGTGTATGTGAGTGAGGTGGAGGGGGAAAGAGGGAGGGGGAGGCCGAGGATGAGATGGAGAGATGGGGTGGAGAAGTATATGAGAGAAGGGTGTGTGAGTTGGGAGCAGGGGAGTGAAATGGCGGGGGAAAGGGCGACTTGGAGGCGATTTGTTTGTGGCCACCCCAAACGGGATTGAGGCGTCTGGCAATAGATAGATAGATAGATATTGGAGATCCCAGGCGAACATTAATCTCCATGCCCACAACACTGCTGGTTATCTTGTACATGGCAGCTACTACCAACAGCATTGTAGCATCACACCCTACCCTGGGGGTAGGGGGGTTTCAAGAATACTCCCCCAGTATCCCTGCTTGTCGTACAAGGTGACTAAAAGGGTTGGTGGTGGGTTAGTGCCCCACCCCGTAAAAAGAACTAACTAAACAAGCAAATAAAGCGCCTCGGACCAGGACGGACCATACGTTGATGACTAAGGAACGGACAAAGGACATTCTGAGGATAGGGACATGGAATGTGAGAGGAGTGAATAATGAAGTGAAAGAGAAAGAGATTGTTCAAGTGCTTGATGATGCAAGAGTGGATATATGTGGATTGACTGACACTAAATGGGAAGGTGAAAGGGTGAGAGAGTGGGAATATGGTTTAGGTATATGTGCGGGAGTTAATGAGAATGAGAGGGCAAGAGAGGGAGTATGTCTAATGATATGCAAGAAGTGGAAGGAGAATATAAGAGAGTATGGGACAGTGGGTGTAAGGATTGTATGGGTGAGGAAGAAAGTAGGTATACAAGCATGGGCGATTGTATGTGCATATGCGCCGACAGAGGACCAAGTGGCAAGAGTTAAAGATGAGTTTTGGGCGAGTGTAGAAGCATGTATGGACATATCTGAGAGAAGCAAGAGAGTGCTTTTGATTGGAGACATGAATGGCAAAGTTGGGAATGTACGAGTGGATGGAGTGGTTGGTCAGTGGGGTGTGCCAGCTGAAGTAGATGGGAATGGTAGTGCTTTGGCAGACATCTGTGCTGGTAAGGGGTTGGCAATAGCTATCACCTACTTTCGACATAAGATGATCCACAGGTATACATGGAGAGTAATGAGGAAGATGGATGGTGAACATGTTGAAAGAAAGGCAATGATAGACTACGTGTGTGTGGTTGAGCGAATAAGAAGACACGTGTTGGATGCAAGAGTGTGCAGAGGGTGGGAGAATGGAGTCTCGGGCCATCACTTAGTGATGGCCAAGGTAAAGCTGCAAAGAAAATGGTTGAGGAGACAAAGGGGAAGACAGGAGGAAACAGTTCCTGTGAGAAGAGTGGAGAAGTTGCAAGATAGTGAGAAAATGGCAGAGTATAAGAGCATAGTGGAAGAAAGACTGGGAAGGTATGAGTTAGAGCAGATGGAAGGGGTGGAAGACGTATGTAAAATATTCACGGAAGAGATAGGCGCAGTGTGTGAGGTGGTTTGTGGAGTGAGGAGGAGATGCAGGGGTGTGCAAGGGACAGCATGGTGGAATGATGAGGAGAAACGAGCTGTGGAACAAAAGAAAAAGGCATATAGTCAATGGTTAGCGAGTAGAGGTAGGGGAGAAGATGAGAGAGAGAAGGGAGAGGTATATGTGAGCAGAAGGGAGATCCAGAGACTGGTGAAGGAGAGTATGAAGAAAGTGGATGAAGAATTTGGGAGGAATCTGAGTGTGAAATGGAGGGAGAGTAAGAAATTGTTTTGGAAGGAGGTAAAGAAAGTAAGGCAGTGCGAAAGGGGAAATAGTAGGGGAGTGAAAGATAGGAATAATAGATTGCTGGTGGAGAAAAGAGAGAAATTGAGGAGATGGAAGGAGCACTTTGAGGATTTATTGAATGTAGAGAGTGAGAGCAGTGCGAGTATAAGTGGTTGGGCAATGGCTGGGAGAAGATGAGATGACAGGAGGGAGGAAGAGATCGGTAGGGCGGAAGTAGTTGAAGCAATGAAGAAGATAAAGATGGGAAAGGCCCCAGGAATTGATGGAGTGTGTGGTGAAATGCTGAGGTATGGGGGTGAGATTGTTGTGGAGTGGATATGGCAGTTGTGTAGATTGGCTAGGGAAGAGGGAAGGGTTCCAGAGGACTGGAAAACAGGTATAATTGTTCCTTTATACAAAGGAAAATGGGAGAGAGAAGTATGTGGTAACCATAGGGGCATTTGCCTTCTAAGTGTGCCTGGAAAAATATATGGTAGAATACTCATTGATAGGGTTAGGCATATGACAGAGAAGCTAGTTGGAGAAGAACAAGGGGGATTTAGGAAGGGAAAAGAGTGTGTAGATCAGATATTTGCTCTAAGATGTTTAGTGAAGTATTTAAAGAAGGGAAAGAAAGTGTATGCTGCCTTCATGGACTTGGAGAAAGCTTATGACAGAATAGATAGGCAAGGTATGTGGAAGGTATTAAGAATATATGGAGTGGAGGGGAAATTGTTGAGTGCTGTGAAGGGTATGTACGAAGGAGCTAGGGCTACGGTGCAAGTGGACGGTGAGCTGAGTGAGTTCTTTGATCTCAATGTGGGACTGAAACAGGGTTGTGTGATGTCTCCATGGCTGTTTAATATAAACAGGATGGGGTTGTAAAGGAGGTGCAAGGTAGTTCAGTGGATGTTTTTTTTTTTTTTTTTTTTTTTAATGTGTCCGACTCTGGGCATAGGCTTCACAGCCTGCTATCATGGCACAGCAGTCCTCCTACATACCATACACCTCTACATGTCACCCTTTCGGCGCTAACACCCACCGTCCATATTGAATACATGCTAGGGCTGTCTCATACAGGACTGGTGTATTGATATTAGCGGGGGTATTTTTACATGTCGGCGGGTCTTCTGGTAGATCAGTAAAGCCTGATTTAATGAAATTCAAATCCTTAAAGTGTTCCTTGCTCCAGCGGGGATTTGAACCTGGGTCCGTTAGAACGTCAGGCCACCTCTCTACCGATTGAGCCACGCCTCTCCCAGAGAGATGTGGGGGTGGCTCTAATGAATGAGGGTGAGATTTGGAAGATTCCGGTGTTGCTGTTTGCTGATGATACAGTATTGTTGAGTGAAGATGAATGGGAGTTTCAAAGTTTGGTGAATGAATTTGGGACAGTGTGTAGGAAGGGGAATCTGAAAGTTAATGTAAATAAGAGTAAAGTTATGGTGTTTGGGAGGAATGAAGTCAAAGAATGTACAGCTCCGGACAGATGAAACGGCTACACCCCATCCACCAGCAACTTGGTTTGGGTCTCAGTGGTTCTGGTAACAGTTGCAGGTGGAGGGAGGGGGGTTGTGGGAGGGTGAGGGCGGGAGAAATGTGGGCGGAGTTATATAGGGGGTAGTGTGGGAGGGTGAAGAAGCAGCACGGTCTGGCTGGTGGGAGGGGGAGACGAATGGTTGGGTAGCGGAGACGAGAGTCTGCTAGATGGTAAGACAGGTGAGTGATTAGATGAAAAGAAAATACAAAAAATGAATTATTATAATATCTGCTGCATATATTGCATTTTATCTACTAAATAAAAACACTGTCTATTATTCACCACCGTATTTGGGTATCCTACTCATTATTATTATCCTTTGGATATTAGGCAATAAATAAAGATATTGGAAGGTCTTTAGGACCCGAACCAATTTTTTCATAACTTTTTTCTTCAGCTATTTCCGTATTCCTATTATCCCTCGTGCTTGAAGTCCCCCTTTTTATCACTTTCTCCTACGCCCTACATTTTTTTTTAGGCATAAGGCAGTTTAACTTTCTCTTTAAATAACCATATTTGTCAACAAATATTCCTTTCATTAATCTATTTAATTACCTGTTTTCTTTCAATATGCATTTGTCTAATAATGGGTGTTACACCTTAATTGGCGCCGCTATTTGACGTTTTGAATAAATTTGGTCTAAATTTACGCATATATTGCAGTCTCTCTCAAGTAGGCTGGCAACCTCACACATCCTCCCCCCTGCTTTCTCCTTCTCTCGCTACCCGTTCCCTCCTTTCCTTTTGTAGTACTGTTTATCTATTCTTTCTCATATTTTTAACCTCATTCCTTCTTACAAACTTTTAGTGCCATAGGAATTTCTCCCTTATCACCTACAGTCCTACTACATGAAAGTGGAAAAAACTGCCATCGGGAAAAGAATAACTGGAAATTTATGGCGAAGGTTACGATATTAGTTATTTAGAATGAAAGTGTTGGCAGATACGCATTCTTGACGTGATTATCACAGCCACAGCATTTCGCCTTCATAAAACAGAAGGACTATAGGTTTCATGCATTACCTCCTTACGTCCAGCATTACTGTGCAGAACGCCATGTATAACACATTAAGGACCACAAGGACAGTACTGGTAGTCATCGTGATTCTCATGAATCTCTCCATAGGCTATTGAAAACAGTGCTTTATGCTCAACTTCAGAATTATGTTCTCATCATGGCAATGATAGGCAAAGATAATAAAAACAATATATACAACCAAATTATCATTTATTATACAACAAAGCTCAAACTGCCTCCGTGCTACCTGGAAAAAATTAAATACCTGATCATATATATATATATATATATATATATATATATATATATATATATATATATATATATATATATATGGATGATGCCATGTCGTAGCGCTTAAGGGAATAACAGGGATGACGACGGTGATAATTGTCGCAAGGGAACGAGATGAAAGGAAAATTTTCCCTACCTGAAGTAAATTCTAATGGACAGTAATAATTCGAGACCCCGTTTATTGACAATAATTTTTATAGATCTGCATGTCGCCGTTATTGCGTCTCGGAACATTTCGGTAGATGATATAACTGATATAAATTGATAAATGGGTAGAGAGATATCCTTATCGTCTATATTACGTGATAAGTATGATATAGTAATGATAATCTGTCCTGATAGAGTAAATCTTGCTGTGACGGAAGGGTATTTGTAAAGCGAACTAATTTATACCACAGACTGTATCAGAAGTGTTTCTTCTTCGTAAATTGAAGCTCGATGAATACTCTAGACTGTATGCCAGGAAGCAGGTGACCTTGGTGTTTCTTATGAGGGATCCGGTTCGTGGCATAGTATGGAGGATGCATAGAGCTCAAATTTATCAAACAGATAGTATCCTCGTAACTGGCCACCTCTTCACCCACTTCCTGAAACACAGACATGGAGTACCGGGGTGAGAATAACGCCATAATGACTAATACACCACAAACACATGGATATTTATACATCAGCGAGAAACGACTGTGGTTCACTTGTATTTTCTATGGACTGCAATAAACACCGTTACTCAGGGCAGACCACCAGTTCCATGTTTTGTCAGTATATACTGAGATGAATGATTCTAACCGAATCAGGTAGATCCTCTCCGTCAACTGAGACAGTGGCATACTGACATGTGATTAATTGTCATGTCTGGTTATTCTTTAGAAACAGTAAAAAAATGACTTTTTGTTTACCTATAGAAACAAATAAAATAGTTAGAGGACAAACTTGTGCCACGTGACACTATGCGAAGTCGTTAGGTTTCCTGCCATGAACAGAGGTGTTAACAGAGGTATCAGCCACCCCGGGGCATCAGTCACACCGATTCAGAATGGAGGCAAGACGTAGAGAGGCAAGACGGAGAGAGGCAAGAGAAAGGAGGATTGGTTTAAGAGGGCTCATTGTAGGGATGCGTGAAGCCGGGCAGTCCATCCGAGCCATCGCTAACACCCTGGGAATTTCCACCAACACTCTCCAAAGGTGGATAAGAAGGTGAGTGTAGATATAGTTCCTCTAATAATAAATAACATAACCGTCAGTTTAGGAGTTAAAGACACATAAGGTTTATGAAATAACACCACATCATGTTCTTCCTGACCTTACTATATAATACATTTACTCTATTTCCTTCCGTCTGGCCAACGCAAGTTTAAATATGGTAACATCGCATTGCACGCTCGTGATTGGCGGAACAAATGTGGTCCTTTACCCTTGGCTTGTTAAGATAAATATTTAAAATTTATGCCTTCATAAATGTATTTTTATTAATCTTTGTGTCGGTGAGTAATAAAATTACGTTAACGAAGGCATAACTTAATTGTTCATCTCAATAAGTAAAACGTAATCAACATATGTTCGGTAATCACGAACTGCCAATGCGATAGTGTCATATTTACAAATAATGCCACAATCACGTAGGCCTGACGAAATAAATTAGTATATATTGTAACTGTTTAGGGATGAAAGTTTTAATGTCTAGACAACTAAGCTAGAAAACACGCATCCCGGATAATGTTAGGGTAAGGACTGCAGGTCTACATTAAGTCAGGTGCGACTGTGTTGAATGATTCATGTAAAATCTAATGGCAGACTACTCCTCCCAAAAGCCTCGTTCCCTAGTTTAGCCATCAAAAATTGAGTAGGAGTAAGTAGAGCGGTTATTAAGACAAATTAGATAAAGAAAACTACACAGAAAAATCAGATGAAACTGTCACTGTCATATCATAAATATGTAACTGGTGGCAACGAGGTGGTTATCTCGTATCTGAGACTGATACCCGGGTCGGTGGAGTAGGTGGACAATTTTCCGAGCCAACTATGTTCCTAATCACGCAGCAGGAAGTAGAAACTCTGATGTAAAACCGGGGGTTGCACCCTCATCTAAGGTGCCTAATTCGCCGTGAAATACTAATTATATATATATATATATATATATATATATATATATATATATATATATATATATATATATATATATATATATATATATATATGTATATATATATATATATATATATATATATATATATATATATATATATATATATATATATATAATCATACAGTCTCTACACTTATGAAATTTAACATCGAGTAACCCTATATGCCCAAAGTAATTTTCTCTGCATGGACTGACGTTGTAACGAAACTGGTTGTCCCCCTGCAGTAATTATTAATATATTTTTATGGTCATGTATGACTGAATATTTTAGTTTACACAAGCGAAAACCTCAGAAATAATACTCACCGAGTATTATTCCTTCTCCAGCAGTTGCGCCTTCAGTGACACACTTCCAAAAAACCTCTGGCTTGTCAACATAACGTTTGCTAGGGTCCTGTGATGCAACCCTGCTTCGTGCAATACTCTTCTCATAGTCTTTTCGCTGGTATCATGGTCTGTGCATCGGTTTCTGTGGCGTGTAGTGCAACATGGTGGTTTCCGTGTGGTAGGTTGCCATGCTAGTTAGTGTCCTCTGCTTTACCCAACACAATAAATTTTAGATCAAACAGTGTTGTTCATGGTTATTAATATATATATATATATATATATATATATATATATATATATATATATATATATATATATATATATATATATATATATATATATAGGATCATGTATTTAATTTCATCAGGTTACATGTGATTGTGTGAGCTGGTTACACCCTTGAGACTGCAGCACGGAGGCAGTTTGAGCTTTGTTGTATAATAAATGATAATTTGGTTGTATATATTGTTTTTATTATCTTTGCCTATCATTGCCATGATGAGAACATAATTCTGAAGTTGAGCATAAAGCACTGTTTTCAATAGCCTATGGAGAGATTCATGAGAATCACGATGACTACCAGTACTGTCCTTGTGGTCCTTAATGTGTTATACATGGCGTTCTGCACAGTAATGCTGGACGTAAGGAGGTAATGCATGAAACCTATAGTCCTTCTGTTTTATGAAGGCGAAATGCTGTGGCTGTGATAATCACGTCAAGAATGCGTATCTGCCAACACTTTCATTCTAAATAACTAATATCGTAACCTTCGCCATAAATTTCCAGTTATTCTTTTCCCGATGGCAGTTTTTTCCACTTTCATGTAGTAGGACTGTAGGTGATAAGGGAGAAATTCCTATGGCACTAAAAGTTTGTAAGAAGGAATGAGGTTAAAAATATGAGAAAGAATAGATAAACAGTACTACAAAAGGAAAGGAGGGAACGGGTAGCGAGAGAAGGAGAAAGCAGGAGAGGATGTGTGAGGTTGCCAGCCTACTTGAGAGAGACTGCAATATATGCGTAAATTTAGACCAAATTTATTCAAAACGTCAAATAGCGGCGCCAATTAAGGTGTAACACCCATTATTAGACAAATGCATATTGAAAGAAAACAGGTAATTAAATAGATTAATGAAAGGAATATTTGTTGACAAATATGGTTATTTAAAGAGAAAGTTAAACTGCCTTATGCCTAAAAAAATGTAGGGCGTAGGAGAAAGTGATAAAAAGGGGGACTTCAAGCACGAGGGATAATAGGAATACGGAAATAGCTGAAGAAAAAAGTTATGAAAAAATTGGTTCGGGTCCTAAAGACCTTCCAATATCTTTATTTATTGCCTAATATCCAAAGGATAATAATAATGAGTAGGATACCCAAATACGGTGGTGAATAATAGACAGTGTTTTTATTTAGTAGATAAAATGCAATATATGCAGCAGATATTATAATAATTCATTTTTTGTATTTTCTTTTCATCTAATCACTCACCTGTCTTACCATCTAGCAGACTCTCGTCTCCGCTACCCAACCATTCGTCTCCCCCTCCCACCAGCCAGACCGTGCTGCTTCTTCACCCTCCCACACTACCCCCTATATAACTCCGCCCACATTTCTCCCGCCCTCACCCTCCCACAACCCCCCTCCCTCCACCTGCAACTGTTACCAGAACCACTGAGACCCAAACCAAGTTGCTGGTGGATGGGGTGTAGCCGTTTCATCTGTCCGGAGCTGTACAGTGAGGTTGGATGGTGAGGATTTGGAGAATGTGAGTGCATTCAAGTACTTGGGTAGTGTGATGAGTAAGGATGGAGCTTTGGGTGAAGTGCGGGAAAGGGTACAGCAGGGAAGGAAGGTTGTTGGTTCATTGAAAGCAGTGATGAGAAATAGGGAGGTGAGTATGGAAGTTAAGAAGTCACTGCATGATAGTATTGTGATCCCTACCCTGACGTATGGAAGCTAGCCGAGGACCTTACAAGAGAGGAACAAGTCAAGAGTGAGAGCAGTGGTAATGAGTTACCTGAAAGGAGCATGTGGAGTGACATGAAGGGATAGATTGACGAATGAAGAAGTGAAGGAACGTTGTGGGGTGGATGTGGATGTGGTTGAGAAGATTAGGAGAAATACAGTGAGGTGGTTTGGACATGTGGAGAGAATGGAAATGAAAGACTGACTAAGAGGGTGTATGTACTGTAGGTAGGTGAGGTAGAGGGAAGGAGAGGGAGGGGTAGACCGAGGATAAGGTGAAGGGATGGAGTTGAGAGGTATATGAGGAAGGGGGGAGTGAGTTGGGGGGAGGGTAGTCAAATAGTGGGTGACAGAGCGACTTGGAGGCGTTTTGTCTGCGGCCAACCTTTGCGGGATTAGGGCTATACACAGATAGACGTCACGTGGTACTCGATCATACTCTTCTGCAGAGTCAATGAAGGTAACATATAACATGAATTTCTTCCTTCTCGACACATCAAACAGTAGCCGCAAGGATACTAACCGTTAACCGTTAAGGGGCTATCACACGGGAGACTCGTGGACGTCCAAACTGGCCGTGGACGTCCAAACTTGCCCCCGCGGGAGGGTCATGGACGTCCACGAGTGGAAGGCCGCCTGACCCATTCGTGGACGTCCACGGTCACCGTGGACGTCCACGACTTGGTGATCTCCTTCTTCTCTACGGAGTTTACACGTAGTGTGTGTCCTCTGCTATCTTGAACTCGTAGTCAGTTGAGGTGATATATTATGATTAATTCAAAACCGTCAGTAAACTTTGTACTTTTAATATTTCTGTTTGTCATAGAAACTTTTCATATATACCAAAATGTGGTAAATATGATGGAATGTGGATTGATTGTTTCCAAGAGAGGCCCAGGCACGTTCGAAAGGCATACTCGGGAAGAAAGCACTACTGTGCATATTTCTATACTGGCTGCTTTCTTCACTCCGTGGGAGCCATTCTCTCATCCACAATGCCCTCCTTCTCCCCCTCCTTTGTCTTCTTGCAGAGGCTTCTTCCTCATCCTGCAGGGTTAGGACTGCAGCATCCATTGCAAAAGTCACAATCTGGTTCATGTCCATTGTTGTTGCTGATAAACACGTCGTCTGCTAGGGAGTTGGAAGTGACCTCCCAGTCGCGTGGGATGAACTCGATAAAGAAGAAGAAGGTGGCCGTCGACGTCCACCGTGTGATAGGGTATGGACGTCCAAGCTCAGTTTGGACGTCCGTTTTGTGCTGCACAAATTGTTCACGGGTCCCCGTGTGATACCCGCTTTACTCCCAACCCTTCATCTATGCAACCGGTCAGCTCTGGAAATTGTCTCTCTCTGCCTATATTTCCTACTTCCTACTGTCTACAGACTTTCAAACGCAGTGTCCAGGCATCTCGAAAAGAACGGATCTTGAATTTGGCTTTCTGTTTTGTTTTTTTCGGAGGGAAGAGTTTGCGGGCTCCTGGTCTTTGGTTCCTTCTTCCTTGCATAAAAAAAAAAAAAAGATGGTCGAGACATCCTAGCCCAGACTGACTGTCAGCCTGCTCACGATAGGGGAAAAACTATCTGTTTAGCCTAGAACATAGAATAATACAATATAATTTAACAAGTCAAAAAATGACACTGATGCCTCTATAATTTAATGCTAAAGCTCGTGAGCCACGCTTAAATATGGTAAACAGACTTCCCGTTACCCACAACGATGGATAGGTGGTGCATATAATTATAGTGTTAAAAATTGTCGTTGTCGTTAAAACCCAGGGAGCTGGTAGCTCTCTTAACACTCCTGGTGGTGTACTGTCTGGCCCACTTGCTTTGTTTCATTTCAATCGTATGTTCTGACTTGAGACCTCTTGCAGAGTTATAGGGTTATCTAACTCTGGTATGTAAACATTTTGCAAAGAACTGGCACTGTATTCGTATACACCTGAAAGGTTATATATACCATCAAAATGTTCCTTAACTTCTATGTCTGTGGGCAGTAGGGTAGCATTAGGTGTGACAGGGATGTATTTTACTTCACCCCTCTAGTTAAGTGCACGTCATTGCGGAGCATGATCGTTATCCTGTAAAAGGCGGTCCCGTCTGCCTCCCAGTACGTTCCAGTCGGGAATGTAACCTCGGTCCTAACTATCATACGTACATCCATACAACTCATTACATTCATTTTTTACCCCTGTGTCAATGCCAGCATAAAGCATAGGTGGGTCACGCTGTGCTACTGACAGTGTAAATTCCTCAGGATCTATGCCATTGAATCTAATATAACGCTCTATAAGACTGGATGATGAGTGATTGTGCAATACTACGTGATCTAACAAATATGACGCTCTAGCGGCTAGCTAGCTTGGCTAGGTTAGTGGTTCGTGTAGTTATAAATATTTATCTAAAGACACACACACACACACACACACACACACACACACACACACACACACACACACGAGAATTCATTAATAAAGTTGCCAAGATTATTATAATAACGTTCTTATTGTCAGGTCATATCTGGTAAGGTATTCCAGCTTACGCTAGACAATTTAATGCAGCGAGAGTGAGATTTAGGAACCTTAATATTAATATCTGTACAAATATCGTTCTCTTGCTCGGTTCATCTCTGATATTCTCTTCCAGCCAACGCCAGACGATTGTGCTCATCTGGGAGAGATGTTGAATCCCGAGGGTGTTAATACAGCCGTCATTAATGCTTTCACCCATAATACTCACATTAGCTGCTACACTATTCAGGGTAACGGCATACTATTTTATCTTTTGGCAATTCAGTTACAGGAGCGTCAGGGATGTAATCCTGTTATAATTAATATTGTCATCATTAACCCTGTCATTGTGGGTAACACTTTCTGCTGCGCTGAAGTCAGACCATTGTATTCAGCTGGGAGAGGGTCATGAAGCTTCAGTGAAATACACGTACACTGTTACCATTAACCTTCTCCATTATTGCACTCCATGTAATAACAGAACATATTACTCTGCTGAGAGTGAGTCACAAGGGCCTGAGAGTGTTAATACTGCCACCGGTATATCTCATACTTCTATAGTATTCTGTTCCCGACAACTTTACATTTCTTTTTACATCAGAGTGAGTCTCAGGAGAGTGAGATTTGCTGTTACTGTTAACCTTTTCGTGACCAGACTGGCACAGAATTCTACTTCAGACGATTTTATTCAGCTGAGGGTGGGTCGTACGAACTTGAAAGTTTTAATTCTATCATCAAAACCCCTTATATTACTGGGAAAACTCTAGTATTTTACTCTAGCCAACGCCAGTCTATTTAATTCAGCAGAGAGTCATACTGTACTGTAGAAGCCTCTGTTAATTCCTTCAATCCAATGACGTATTTTCTTTTAGTCTTGCTATCAGGACACGACTTTACTTAGCTTAGGACGGACCTTTAGTAGTGAAGAGGTTAATGAGAAATATATGTATATCCTTCAGTTGTACGTCTCTCCAAAGCTGAATGAAACGAAAAGGTCATTTTACTGAATGGCCTAAATGCCGCTGTGTACTTTCCGGCAATATTCAATCAACCCCTGCAATCCCATTACATAATTTTACACTTGGTGCGAAGACGATTTTATGTAACCTAAGAAAAAGGTCTCATACTGAATGATTATAAATTATGTTTCTAAACGCTAATGTTAAATAAGACAATATCCAAAGCTGAATAAAACCGTTCGTTGATAGCAAAAACAAAATACAAACGACGTTATCGCATTAAAGAGATTAATCAGCGCTGAGTATTAATTATACTTATAGTACCTATATCCTGGCTCTGTCCTTAAATTTTTGTTGTTTAAAATGGCAAAACAATACCTGTTGATTGCCTGACCGCTACTTAGGAAAAAAAAAAAAAGCTTGCTGAGATCCAATTTGCTCCCAAAATACCTGCCACAACTTGATTTTCATTAAGGTTCCCAAATGCACTGCTGTCTGAACAGGTACAAAAGCTAATTCAACTCCTTTCAAGAGACTGTCCGGCCTCAGAATTGAACTCGATATTCTGCAGTTGTGAACTATCACTGCACCAACAGTTGCCTGCCTTCCATATGTAGCCCAGAATGTATTATCTGGGACAGAACTTATAAAGTTCCTTAAGCTTATGCAGTGTATGAAATCATTAGTTTTGCTTCTAGTTTTATCTGTTGTTGTTACTGCAATCACAGGGTGACCTAAATGTGAAGCAAATGGACTGCAGGGAACCGACAATTTCAACCGGTCTCTCTCTCTCTCTCTCTCTCTCTCTCAAGATCACTTTGAAGGACTGTCAGTGATGTGACAATGTGATACATGAGTGTGTTGTGATGTGGGGAGCTGCACTGCACTGTGAACATAGTGGATTGTTTGTGAGAGGTAATTTGTGTTGGGACTGTAGCAGGCAAGGGTGTTGACCGCATCGAAGTCTGGCTAAGCGTACTCATGCCTCTCTAGGTAGGGTGATTTCTTGGGAGTGGATGTCTGGTGGTGGTTCTTGAGGGATGCTATTTGAAGGTTTTGTATGATTTTGGTGGTTATGTAATTATGTATACCTAGATCAAAGAAATACACCAAAGCTGTTGCAATTTGTGGACGTCTATCTCTCTATCTATTGCCAGACGCCTCAATCCCGTTTGGGGTGGCCACAAGCAAATCGCCTCCAAGTCGCCCTGTCCCCCGCCATTTCACTTCCCTGCTCCCAACTCACACCCCCCTCTCTCATATACCTCTCCACCCCATCCCTCCATCTCATCCTCGGCCTCCCCCTCCCTCTTTCCCCCTCCACCTCACTCACATACACTCTCTTCGTCAGTCTTTCACCCTCCATCCTCTCCACATGGCCAAACCACCTCAGTGTGTTCCTCATAACGCTTCCTATCACATCCACATCAACACCACAACGCTCCTTTATATCTTCATTCGTCAGCCTGTCTCTCCATGTGACTCCACAGGCTTCTCTAAAATAAATAATTTCCACTGCTCTCACTCTTGACTTGTGTCCTTCCAACAACGTCCAAGCTTCACTTCCGTACGTTAGAGTTGGTATCACAATACTGTCATGTAGTAACTTTTTCACTTCCATGCTCACTTCCCTGTTTCTTATCACTGCTTTCAAAGAACCAGCAACCTTTCTTCCCTGGTGTACCCTTTCAAGCACTTCACCCTCCAAACCTCCATCCTTACTCATCACACTACCCAAGTACTTAAACGTACTCACATTTTCCAGTTCCTCACCATCCAACCTCGCTGTACATTCACTGAATTCACCTCTCTCAAAGACCATCACTTTACTCTTCCCTACATTCACCTTTAGATTCCGTTTCTTACACACTCTCCTAAACTCATCCACCAAGCCTTGCAGCTCCCCTTCGTCTTCACTCAACAACACAGTATCATCTGCAAGCAACAGTACAGGGAGTTTCCAAACACTATCCTCTCTCACCAGGGCCACTCCAACATCCATTACCCTACCTTGTACCTTTTTTATTACCCCATCCATGTACAGATTGAACAACCATGGAGACATGTCACATCCCTGTTTCAACCCAACTTTCAAAGAGAAAAATTCACTTAGTTCACCATCCACACGCACTGCAGCCTTCGTACCATCGTACATACTCTTCACAGCATTCAACAACTTCCTATCTACTCCATATATTCTTAACACTTTCCACAATCCTTATCTATCCACCCTGTCATATGCTTTCTCCAAATCCATGAAAGCCGCATACAACTTCTTTCCCTTCTCTAGAAACTTTTCCACTAAAGATCTAAGAATGAATATCTGATCTACACAACCTCTTCCCTTCCTAAAGCCTCCCTGTTCTTCTCCAACTAATTTCTCTGTTCTATCTCTAACTCTGTCAATAAGTATCCTACCATACACTTGTGGACGTAATGTTATTTTTCCCTTACAGACAACCGCGTAAAACTGGTTTTCCACCCATATTTTCCGAAAAAAAAAAAAAACTATCATGCCTGCTTCTCTTTGTTGCAAGGTTCTCTCTCTCTCTCTCTCTCTCTCTCTCTCTCTCTCTCTCTCTCTCTCTCTCTCTCTCTCTCTCGCCGATTTCAACTAAGGCATTGGTGGGTTTGGGAGCATTCTTTATATGCTATCCTTGTCTTAAGTTCGTGGTAAAATAGTAAAATATAATCAATTGTCATAGCCTCCTAAGTAACATTCTCCTTATAGAAGAGAGAAACCTGTACTTTACACATGAAAAATCATCTAATATATTACCATTAAGCCGGGAATCGAACCCGGGACTCTCAAGTGAGAGCCAGGCAGCAATGCAACTACGCCATGAACAGGTTAAAAGTTATCTCAAACTGATAGCAACTATGGGTATATTTATTTATTTCCTTAATATTATTATTTTTTTCTTGCCTTAATTCCTCTCATCTGTATTGTCTGAAAAAGATTATGATTTTATAGGAGCAGTATAATAAGGAACACAAAATCGTCTTCCATTCCACTGTATTTACTGTACACTTTGGGCATGTCGGTCACCTTTCTCCCTAATGAATCGTATTAAAAATAATTATCTAGGAGCAGAGGCACGTATCAGGCTTTTCTCAGCTTAGAAGCAGTATAAACTAGTAGGAAAAGTAGAATAGTTGAAACACCAGGCTAATATTTGCTGTCAAGTGTAATTAGGGACTGTAATACTGTTCAAAAGTAATAGACCTATGTAAATAGACCATAACAAAATACAATTAGGGAAAATGAAAAAAGAAATAATCTAAGCTGAAAGAAGGTATATAATAATGCTTATCTATTACAGGAGAGTCATATGTGTACAAAGTCAGTATTTGCAAAGTTCCAGTCATCCTCCAAGCACCGAATAACAGCTGTAAGATTTAGTGCACAATTCTGATCCACATTTCAGTTTCAAATAAACTACGACAAAAAAACACACACACACACACATTCTCACAGTCCAGTAGCCGAGTGAGAATCGAACCCGAGACCTCTTGGTTGCGGGAAAAGTTACGACCAGAAAAAAAAAAAAAAAAAAGTTCCAAGGAAATTCGAAAACATTTCGCGATTTACTGAAAATCTTCACTTGTGACCTGAGACTAAAAAATGTGGTCCTAGAGAGAGAGAGAGAGAGAGAGAGAGAGAGAGAGAGAGAGAGAAAGAGAAAGAGAGGGAGAGAGAAAGAGTTAAAATGCACCGTCATTATTTGATAACTGATGTAATAAAAGCCACTTGCTTAGCTTAATAAACTTAAAGGGCACCTTGCAGATCATTTAGGATTAAAACATTTGCACAACTGTTTGGTTGAAATCGTCTTAATCCCTTCAAGAGGACTTTTTTTTTTTTTTTTTTTTTTTTTTTTTTTTTTAACAATCTTAGCTGTACCGAAATTTTTCATTCATTTTTTTGTGTTCAGCCCAGTTGGTATTTTGTGAGGAAGACTTACACACATGATAAAAACCCCTGATGAATGTTTTCACTCATGGTCGATTTCTTTCCCCACAATTTTGTCTTAATGTCACAAACATATCACCGACTTCCTGCGCTTGTTCTTTGTGTTATATACCCAGAGCATACTACAAAGCCCAAACTTTTTTTTTTTTTTACAGTTAATAAATACGACCATTATATACTGTACATACTCGCACTGTAATCTGAAACTTTGCTTTGACACATTACTATTTAAGAGATTTTCGACAACCAGAATATCATTGGTCCAGTAATGGTTTTGGGTTGTTCTTATATAATCATCAGCTCTCAAGAGAGCAAAAAAAGAGAAAATGAAAGTTTGACAAGGGATATCAACTGAGCCAGCAGCTTCTTCCGTATCTCCTGTGACCTCGAGTAGGAGAAGCCGAAGATTTCATGTCATGCAACGTATGCCCCACTATGACGCACTGGAATATGACGCTGATAATTTAGAATGCTATGCCTCTACCACAATTTATATCAATTTTCAGGGTTACCCACCTCCCCGAAAGATAGATGCTGAAAATATATGGCGGTACTGCCGCATTAACTTCTACGGACCTGTCGTAACTAAATGAAATCGACAGGTGGGAAAGAGCATGAAGCAGTGTCCTCGGGGTGAAGGAGTTATGTCAACATTAACTCTCTCATGGCGGGGGACTGAGTCTCCAATATTCTTCCCCAGCTAACGCCACACAGTTTGACGTAAGTCAGCCGGAGTCGTAGGAACTTGAATGTTATTACCGGTACCGTTAACCCTTTAATGATCGGGGAAGCCGTTATTCTATGCCAGTCAACACTATACCACTTTTATCACTTAAAAATGAATTATATTGGATAGAGTGTTAAAACTGGAACCAATGACCGTCTCATCGGCAGGACAGCTCAAGCATTTCATTGGGTGAGAGTAGGCATCGGTTCTATTGCCATTTCACATCCGTGTGATACATTACGAGACAATGAACAATGTCTTTTGAAATCCAGTATTGCGATCATTACATCTCAACAAACTTTTCAGAATGTTGTGCAAGAGTTTCATAATTGTTCATTCAAAAAGTGGATTGCTATTACTGACGGCAATAGTAGGCACGTGAAACTGTTAATACTAGCACCATGGATTGTTTCATGGCCAGGAGTCTAGTATTCCGTTGCAGCTAACGGCAGGCCAAAGTGACTCACAGAAACCAGAGAGTGTCTGTCTCGTCTTAGGATATAAGTACCCCATAATGATATTCTTGCCTTCATTAAAGCAGTCTTAATGAACACCTGAGCCATCAACACATGTGGCAGTGTTTTCTAAAATTAGTCATAGTTTTGCCCAAGTGCAGCTCCAGTGCTGTCATTACCAGTCGCTGCGTGACTTCGCCCCATTACTCACATGCACTAATGAACTAGCAAATCACTGTTTCTCTGGCAAACAGAAACTTTTTCTTTTTTAGTTTATGTGTTTGACGTGTTGCTGTAGCTGTTGTTTTCCTCGTCGTTGTTGTCGTCTTTGATGTCGTTGTCGTTGTTAGGATCATCATCGGTATTGTCGCCATCGGTACTCTTGTCGTCATTGCTGATGTTGTTGCTGGTGCTTATGTGTATGTTGCAATTATTATTCCTTTTATCATCAACATCATCATCATCATCATCATCATCTGTCTATCTATCTATACCCAGACGTCACAATCCCGTACTTGGTGGTCACAAACAAATCGCCCTCCATGTCGCCCTCCCCCGTGCCCTCTCGGTGCCCTACCACCAAATCACACCCCACTCTCTATTATACCTCTCCACTCCATCCGTCTACTTCATCATCGGTCTCCCCTTCCCTCTTCCCCCCTCAACCTCACTGACATACACTCACCTCGTTAGTCTCCCACTCTCACTCCTCTTCACATGGCCAAACCACCTCCGTGTAATTTTCTTCTAATTCTTTCTATCATATAGACATCCACACTTCAAAGCACCTAATCTTCATTTGCCAGTCTGTCTCTCCATTTAACTCTACATGCTCCAATCAGATAACTAATTTCCACTGCTCTCGTTCTTGACTTGAGTCTTTCCAACAAGGTCCTGGCTTCGCTTCCATGCGTTGGAGTGGGTATCATAATGCTATCGTCATATACTGTACATCATAATTTTATTATTATTATTATCATTATTATTATTATTATTATTATTATTATTATTTTTATTATTATTATTATTGTTGTTGTTGTTACTATTATTAATTATTATTAGTTATTATTATTATTATTATTATTATTATTATTATTATTATTATTATGTAAGCGGGAGAGAGGGAAGGAAAGATGAAGAAAGTGTAAGGATAGACAGGTCGATTTTTGGGAAACTTGCAAGTAATCGGGGTATGGTGGCTCATTGGTAGAGCGTCTGACTCGAGACAGAAGAGTTGTGAGTTCTCGTCGCGCCCGGGTAAGCTGCCATGCCAGGAGAGGTATTGCTCTCCTGTCAACTAGCTGGTTGTAGCACCGTGGCTCAATGGATTAGAGCGCTCTGACCGAAGGGTAGGAGGTCCGAGTACTCCCAAGGGTCATTGGTAGACATCAGGAAGGGCATCCAGTCATAAAGTGCTACACGCTCCAAAACCAAAGTCCTCTACCCAGGGGCAACGCCTTAGCCCTTAGCGAAAAAAAGGGACTCGATGTAAAATTAAAAATATATATATATATATATATATATATATATATATATATATATATATATATACACGGGTGAACCAGGGTTCGCGCCTCGCTAGGGTAATAAATTTTGGGAGTGTTCACCAGGCCACGTATTCCATTGGCGGACACAAGGGGTGCTGTGATTGAACCAGTGTCGCTTACTGTAAAGTATGCTTGCACGCAGTCGGCTTGCGCTGGCCGATTACACTTGGTTCACAGACTACACACACATTCAAAGCCACTCCAACACTTCAATTACACTTACAAGCACTTCTCACCCTACACACAATCTCTCCCAGATAGCCTAAGCCACTTGGTAGAGATACATTGGCTGTGTCGTCCCGACTTCGGTCGGGATAGGCCGGTCCTGCAGTGGATACTCAAGCGGCTGATGATGATGATTATATATATATATATATATATATATATATATATATATATATATATATATATATCCCATTAGAGTCCAGTGTCCACAGTACTGGACAGAACTGAGAATTTTCAAACCTTAATAAAGTAGGGAACCCCGGGTAGGGACCTATGAGCTTTACGACTATGAGCTGATAAGCGGAGGGCGGTATGCTTAGGACCCTCCCGGAACAGTGCCTCGCCCAGTTACTCTGGGATCCAATGGGATATATATATATATATATATATATATATATATATATATATATATGAAAGAGAAGGCGTTATGAGGGTGTAGTGGTACCGACTGCGTTATATGGGGCTGAAACACGGAATATGGGTGTACCAGCAGAAAGGAAAAGTTTGAATGTAATGGAGATGAGGCGTCTGAGGAGTTTGTGTGGAGTGACGTGTATGAATCGAATGAGAAATGATGAAGTGTGAAGGAGAACTGGAGTTGTTCGGGAGATGCCTGATTGAGTTGAGCAGAGAGCGTTGCGATGGTCTGGGCAAATGGAGAGATTGGATGAAGAGCGATTAGTGACAAAGATAACTGGATCGGATGTGAGAGGTGTACGGCTGATTGGAAGGCCACGAATAAAATGGAGGGACAGTGTGAAGAGCGTGCTTAATGCGAGAGGGATGTCTGTTGAGTAAGGAAGAGTGGCTGTGCATGATTTTTTTTTTTTAATAGATGATGCACGGAAGAAGGAAAAACAAAGGGGGGGAAAAAATAAGTCCATGTCCCTAAAGGCATCCTCCATTCATAAAATACCCACAACAACTGGACTTGAACTGAAGTGGATCAAATATTTGATGGGAAACAACTCCCAGGAAGTGAATTCCAGAGAGTAGTAGTTCTGGGGATAAATGAATTTTGATAAGCAGAGGTTCTGCATTGGGGGAGATAGTGTGAATTCATGGGCGCTCCCAGCTGCCCGAGTATTTCGGGAGAAAATGTGAAGGGGAGGAACAATTGAAGCCAGTTCGTCTGAACACTTACGGTAAAAATATCTATAAAATAATGCTAAAGAAGCAACATCTCTACGTACTGATAATGTAGGAAGGTCTTGCATGATGGCAGGATTATTGATTAATCTAATGGCTTTATTTTGAATTTTGTCCAACTGCCTCAATGCAACCGCTCCACATCTACTCCACAGTGGTCAACAGTATTCGATCTGAGAACGCACATGACTTTAGTATATTGTGGCCATCTGCTTGTCAGTTAAGAACTCATGAACTCTGTACATAAGTCCTAATTTTTTGGAAGCATTTCTAGCAAGGGATTTAACATAAGCTGTCCAGCACAGGTTGGGGTTTAGAGTAACACCTAGGATATCAATTGTAGTGGATATGGGAATATTGACATCATTTAAAATTATGTGAGAGTCTGAGGGATTCTTTCTGTTGCAGAAAGTAATGTATTTAGTTTTCTGAGCATTAAATGAGACCAGATTTGTTTGTCCCCATTGATTAATTTTAGAAAGGTCCTGGTTCAGAGAAATAGCTGTGTTTATTTGGGAATTTATATTAAAGTGTGTAAAGGAGGTACTAAATGTGAAAGAACTATGAAGGGTCGAGTCATCAGCATGAGAGTGTATTGGGTTGTGCATGACAGATAGGAGATCATTTATATGAATGAGAAAAAGGGTTGGCGCCAAAACTGATCCCTGAGGTTCACCAGCATTTATGGAATGAAACTGAGAATGAATACCATCTACCATGAGCCGTATTTTTCTATTATGAAGGTAAGAAGATATTAGAGGAACCAGTGATGCAAGGCCATAGTGTGACATCTTAGACAATAAGGCCCGGTGCCATACTTTGTCAAATGCGTTTGATATATCAAGTGCTATTATGTTTGTTTCACCGTTTTGGTCTAATGTTTTGTTAATCTGATGGGTAAGAAGGCAAAGAATGTCTACAGTTGAACGTTCTTGTCTAAATCCACACTGCCGAGCATTGATTAATTTATTGATTTCTAGATGCTTGATTATGTGTTTGTTAATTAGAGTCTCAAAAACTTTGCCAAGAATGGAGGTTATTGGAATTGGTCTATAGTTTGATGGATCAGAAGTTGCCCCCTTTTTAGGAACAGGATAGATATTTGCTTCTTTCCAAAAGGCTGGAAAACTTGAGGTATGGATCCATAAGCGGAAAAATTTTGCCAATACAGGAGCCAACACTGAAAAGCAATTTTTAAGTACTATTGATGGAATTTCATCTGGTCCAGTAGCTTTGTCTGCTGAGAGAGTCTGTAATACAGCTTGTACATATCTGGTGTGAATCATGAAAGGAGGTAGTTGAGGGAAATCAAGATCAAGCACATGAATATTGTAATTTTCTGTGTTTAAGGTTGAGTTTGTTGAACAAATGTCAACAAGAAGTTTGGCTTTTCTACGTGGGTCACTTACTAGATTTCCATTGGGGGACTGTAAAGGTGGAATGGAAGAGGAGATAATGAAGTTAGTTTTGAATGAATTAAGGGTTGACCAGAATTTTTTGTTATCATTTGGGTTGTTCAGTAGCCTAGTTTGTTCGCCTGTCTATGCAGAAAGTTTGATATAGAAAGGTTGATGATAGTTTTAGCATGGTTTCTGATATTTCTATAATAGTTAAAGGCTTCTTTGGTTTTGATCCTTGTATAAGTGTTATAGGCTATTGTTTTATGTTCTGTTACTCTAGCTCAATTGTGGTCAAACCATTTAGGAGAATTATATCTTTTTCTGTAACTATGATGGGGAATGAATGTTTCCATGCCGACTTTAATGAAATCCTGTATGTGGCTCAATGTGGAATTTGCATCTTGGGAGAAAAAGGAGGTCAAGGAACATCCATGAAAAAATTATGGAGTCCCTCCCAGTCTGCCCTGTCATAGTGCCATTTAGTCACCACGATATGAGTAGCTCCGCAGGAAAAGAATCCAAGCGCCACCAGCCGCCAAACCCCGATTTCCCGCTAAAACGGCAGCCAGATGCATCCTTTACCATATGGTGGGAGATGGATGCTTCTCTCTCTGTGCTGATAGGGTCGAAAATGCTATAGAATAACAATGTGTGCCAGCCCGTATGACAGATTGTCACAAGATGTACAACAACGCCAAGAGAGAATAATCAAAGCACCAAACGGGGTGGCGTGCTGACCGGCAGCCAATCAGAGCGTCAAAAGGAATGACGTGCTATGCCGTCACAGCCAGCCAGCCAATGGTGCGGAGCCTGATGCCGTGACGTTGGCCACGCGCGGCCAATCAGCTTGCTGCGACTGTCTCGAGGAAGCAAGGACAGCCTCAGTCTCACTCTCCCTCGGCCGCCATTAACATTGACTCTTGGATTATCTGTGCTTTTTTGGATTTTATAGCCATGGCTGCTCATGATTCTAGCAGTGATATTGATAGCCAGCAAGCTATTGCTGTTCTTCGTGATGCGAGTGATAGTGGGAGTGAAGTGGAGCAAGGAAGAAGGAGAAAAAGGCCTCGAAATGTGGAGGAGTGGGGCAGTGTTGTGGCCAAGGTGAAGCGTAATCTAGGCCAAGCCTACACGAGTTATAAAACCAAGAAAGGGGTTTCTGCACGTTCAATTGGTAATCCTTGCCGTGATGGGTGCTTTGGGAAGGTTACGAAGCTGGCAGAGTCGAGCACAACGTAGCCCTCCCTGATGAGGATGATGACTTGCTTGATTATTGGAACTAATCCTGGGGGGACGGGGGGGAGGGGGGATGAATCAACATTCAACAGTCAAGTCACTCCAGTGTGGTAAGTACTCCTAATATTAGTGTTATAATCATGTCTCTAATCATTCTTTGCAGGAAAAGATGACATTTAGCTGAACTTTTCACGCATATGATTGGTATTATTAATTAATAATAATTACTAAATAAGTATTGTCATAAGATTTTTTCATACCATTATGAAGCTGATGCTTTAAGGTTTATTTTGATATGTGAAACATAAAAATCGTAGCGTTGGTTATTGAGATTTTTTACATTTCTTAAAGGCAAACTTTAGGAGCGATTTCTGCCATTTTTTGAAAAGGGCGCTTGGATTCTTCTCCCGCGGCGTTACTCATATGTTCAGAGCAGGAGGGTGTGGTAGGTGTTAAACTTGTGGCTTGAATCAGACAATGATCAGAGGATCCGAAGGGGGACCTCACTTCGACACTATAATGATTTGAATTGGTTGTTAGAAACAAGTCCAATAGGTGGGGATTTTTATCTGGGTTGTCTGGTACATGGGTGGGTTGACTAACTGGGTGAGATTAAATGAATCTGCAAATAGCTCACACTCAAGACCAGAGTCATCAGTTCTGGCTGAATAAGTGAGCCATTCAACATTTTGGACATTAAAATCACCCAGAATAGTAATTTCTGATGCAGTAATAACGTTGAGGACACTTAGTTGCGAAGACAGAGAGTCAAACTCGGCTCAAAAGGGGCATTAGGGGAATGATAAACACAACAGAAATACTTAATTTTACCAAAAGAATTTAATTTGTATATTTAATAGTCGAAAAAAGTACAATTAAATTTAGTAATCTCCTCCAGGGCAATTTCTGATTTAGCAAGGCAACATACACCTCCTTTGGGTCTGAAATTTTGAATCAAGATATAACTATCTATCTATCTATCTATATATCTAGGCTGCTTCCCCCAAGGAAAGGGAGGTAGCCGAGACAGGACGACTCACTCTCCATTTACTCATCCATTCAAACACATTCATTCGCATCTTAGCCCCAAAGGGGATATAACCAGGGGAATTAAATCTAGCTAAATCAGAGGTGGAGCTTACTTGTGTTTCTGTCAAAAATAGCAGATCAGGGGATTCAAACTGGAGGAAATTTTGAACAGAATTGATGTTGGAGTTGTTCCCTAATATTGCAAAAGAAAATTTTACTGCACTGACGAGCAGATGTAGGGCGCCGCATCACTGGAGGTGGCACAGTTGCTTGATGACGACCGGGAGGGCCCTGTGCAGACGACCCAGCCCTGCCGGTGGTGGTCACCCGAGAAACTACCGCACTAATTCCCAGTATGGCAGCAGACCTGGTTCTTTTTATGAGGGGGAGAACAAGGATGTGTTGTGGAATGTGTATGATATGTAATGAGAAGATTGGTGTTTTATGGTGAGAGAATAGCTGGTTTAAGGCAATGTGATATAATGTGGATGTGTGTGGATGGGAATGACTGGAGAGATATTGTGAATGAATAAAAGGCAACGCAGCCTTGAGGGGATATTCTCCCGCAGTTGGTCTGATCAGATGATCAGGTCAGGTGTGTGTAAGGGGATGGGTCCATTATGATGTGGAAGGGGTAAACCAACTGTGCTGTCGGGCCCTGCTTTGAATGTCACAGACTGCATTGCGCAGTTGACCCTCATGCGATGTGGTGCAGTGAGGATCTGTCCCTTCTCCGCTTGGGGCTGAGATACGAATAAATGTGTGTGTGTTAATGAGTAAATTGGGAGTGTGTCATCCTGTCTCGGCTACCCCTCTTTCCCAGGGGGTAGCAGCCAAAGTTTTATTGTGAGGAAGAAAGGCTATAAGTCGGCGTGATTGTTTCCTAAACGAGAAAATGGAAACAAAAAATTACAGAGCCGAATTCAAGATCCATTCATTTAGAAATTCCTGGAGACACTGTGTTTAAAAGACTGGAGGTCAAAGGCAGTAGGAAATACAGAGTAAGACAGGTAACAAGTACCATTCAGAAAGTGTTTTCTAGCCTGCATAAAATCACGTGTTGATTGCAGTAATAAAGCAGAGAGTACGTTATAATGAAGCGGCTAAATCCTATCCGACGAGCCTACAAATTCAGTGACATTTTCTCGCTGATATCGGACATTGCGCAACACTTCTGAATGATCAACTATCAGCTCCCTTTGACCCGTATTCTCGTCGGTTAAGGAGGCTCCATTAGACTTCCTAAGCGATTTATTTGGTATACTACACCTTACCGTCCTCTTCCACGTTAAATATAATCATTCTAATATCACCATATTCTGCACAGACAATGTATAATACGATATTAGCCAACCGTATCCAGAAATATATCGCTAAGGAAGAGGTGTCAAGGACCTTCCCTAACCGAGGAGAATTCGAGCCGTTAACCCATTACCAACGATGTCGTCACTCTTTTTAATTCATATTTAACGTTTCATGTTTTTATTCGGTTTAGAATAGGATTTTCATAGCTTAGTAGGCAACGTCTTCACTAACACCGTCAATATGAGAGACGTATAAGGTCAGAAATCGGGTGGGTATGATGATTTTTTTTCTTAAAATAGCGGTGGCATTATTAGTATGGAAATGCATCCCAGAGAGAGAGAGAGAGAGAGAGAGAGAGAGAGAGAGAGAGAGAGGGTAGGAGGAATAGAGATTAGGGGTAGGGTAGGGGGAGAGGGAGAGAGAGAGAAGGTCAGGGGAGGGGGGGGAGGGGGGAGGGAAGGGGGGGAAGGTCAACCACCGTCCCTTCCCTTGTACCTCCTTCCATATACCCCAGTTTGTATGAGCACATTTGTGTTCTACACCTCACCAGGTGCAGAAACGAAGAGCACTACAGCACTCAAAACAGTTGTCTCTCTGCTCATCTCACCTCCATTTACAAGTAAGATATTTTAGTGGAGACTGTTTTTAATCCCTTCATTATAATAGAATAATTTCTACTATATTACTGATCCAGACAGATGATTTTACTTTTCATTAAAAAAAAATATATCACCTCTACGACAATTTACTCTTTAAATGCCTTCTGAATGTTTTGTTACTATAAACAGAAAGATGTATTACTCCCTACATGTCAACAATTGAGTCTGCGAAGGGTTAGTCCTCGTCAAATACCTAACCTAAAGACAAAAGGCCACCCTTACGGGATTATGTCATCTGCCAAAAGGGCAAACACTCTAATCCCATGTGCTCAAGTTCAGTCTTTCTACTTCAGAAAGACCATGGTACACCCACGAGCAAAAGTTCGTCGACAGTCCCTGCCTGGCATATGTTTCCAAACATAACCCATAGAGGGCGTAGCGCTCGTCCACCAGAGTAAGCGAGAAGGGAGGAGACGGAGAGGGGGAGGTTGGAGGGAGGCATTGGAACGAGAGGGAGACGGGGGAAACAAGACAAAGGAAGAAGAGAGCCTGTGGCGATGGTAGATGACATTTATCGGGTGTTTGTAATTATTATTCTTATTCTTATTCTTATGCTTATTATTATTATTATTATTAGTAGTAGTAGTAGTAGTAGTAGTATGTAAGATATAAGAATAGGAAAGAAGGACGTAACCCAGCAATAGCCTTTAGAAAACGGTTGACTTCTTTTGCAATTTTTCTGAGTGATTCTAGAGAATTTTTCTTGTGTGACGGAAGCACTAGTGATGTCCAAAGGCTAAAGGTCTGATAAAGTCTTGCATCCCATAAACAACAGTTTGAATTTGATCCAGACGATCAAAGAGGCCACAAGAAAATCCCCATCGTCTGAGGGTTAAGGAAGTAAGAAATTAATTTAATCGTGTCAGGTAATGTGTAGACTGCGAGGTAGAAGGACATAAACTAAGAGGCAAGGGGAGAGAGAGAGAGAGAGAGAGAGAGAGAGGCTCGTTGGATAGGATTTAGCAGCTTCATTATAACGTACTCTCTGATTTATTACTGCAATCAACACGTGATTTTATGCAGGCTAGAAAACACTTTCTGAATGGTACTTGTTACCTGTCTTACTCTGTATTTCCTACTGCCTTTGACCTCCAGTCTTTTAAACGCAGTGTGCCCAGGAATTTCTAAATGAATGAATCTTGAATTAGGCTCTGTTATTTTTGTTTCCATTTTCTCGTTTACGAAACAATCATGCCGACTTATAGCCTTTCTTCCTCACAATAAAACCTTGGCTGCTACCCCCTGGGAAAGAGGGGTAGCCGAGACAGGATGACACTCCCAATTTACTTATCCACGCACACACATTTATTCGTATCTCAGCCCCAAGCGGAGAAGGGACAGATCCTCACTGCACCACATCGCATGAGGGTCAACTGCACAATGCAGTCTGTGACATTCGAAGCAGGGCCCGACAGCACAGCTGGTTTACCCCTGCCACATCATAATGGACCCATCCCCTTACCCACACCTGATCTGATCATCTGATCAGACCAACTGTGGGAGAATATCCCCTCAAGGCCGAGTTGCCCTTTATTCATTCACAATATCTCTCCAATCATTCCCATCCACACACATCCACATTATATCACATTGCCTTAAACCAGCTATCCTCTTGCCATAAAACACCAATCTTCTCATTACATATCATACACATTCCACAACACATCCTTGTTCTCCCCCTCATAAAAAGAACCAGGTCTGCTGCCATACTGGGAATTAGTGCGGTAGTTTCTCGGGTGACAACCACCGGCAGGGCTGGGTCGTCTGCACAGGGCCCTCCCGGTCGTCATCAAGCAACTGTGCCACCTCCAGTGATGCGGCGCCCTACATCTGCTCGTCAGTGCAGTAAAATTTTCTTTTGCAATATTAGGGAACAACTCCAACATCATTTCTGTTCAAAATTTCCTCCAGTTTGAATCCCCTGATCTGCTATTTTTGACAGAAACACAAGTAAGCTCCACCTCTGATTTAGCTAGATTTAATTCTCCTTGTTATATCTTGATTCAAAATTTCAGACCCAAAGGAGGCGTATGTTGCTTTGCTAAATCAGAAATTGCCCTGGAGGAGATTACTAAATTTAATTGTACTTTTTTCGACTATTCCATATACAAATTAAATTCTTTTCGTAAAATTAAGTATTTCTGTTGTGTTTATTGTTCCCCTAATGCCCCTTCTGAGCCGAGTTTATTTGACTCTCTGTCTTCGCAACTAAGTGTCCTCAATGTTAATACTGCATCAGAAATTACTATTCTGGGTGATTTTAATGTCCAAAATGTTGAATGGCTCACTTATTCAGCCAGAACTGATGACTCTGGTCTTGAATGTGAGCTATTTGCAGATTCATTTAATCTCACCCAGTTAGTCAGTCAACCCACCCATGTACCAAACAACCCCGATAAAAATCCCCACCTATTGGACTTGTTTCTAACAACCAATTCAGATCATTATAGTGTCGAAGTGAGGTCCCCCCTCGGATCCTCTGATCATTGTCTGATTCAAGCCACCAGTTTAACACCTACCACACCCTCCTGCACTGAACATATGAGCAACGCCGCGGGAGAAGAATCCAAGCGCCCTTTTTAAAAAATGGCAGAAATCGCTCCTAAAGTTTGCCTTTAAGAAATGTAAAAAATCTCAATAACCAACGCTACGATTTTTATGTTTCACATATCAAAATAAACCTTAAAGCATCAGCTTCATAATGGTATGAAAAAAAACTTATGACAATACTTATTTAGTAATTATTATTAATTAATAATACCAATTATGTGCATGAAGAGTTCAGCTAAATGTCATCTTTTCCTGCAAAGAATGATTAGAGACATGATTATAACACTAATATTAGGAGTACTTACCACACTGGAGTGACTTGACTGTTGAATATTGATTCATCCCCCCTCCCCCCCGTCCCCCCAGGATCAGTTGCAATAATCAAGCAAGTTGTCATCCTCATCAGGGAGGGCGATGTTGTGCTCGACTCTGCCAGCTTCGTAACCTTCCCAAAGCACCCATCACGGCAAGGATTACCAATTGAACGTGCAGAAACCCCTTTCTTGGTTTTATAACTCGTGTAGGCTTGGCCTAGATTACGCTTCACCTTGGCCACAACACTGCCCCACTCCTCCACATTTCGAGGCCTTTTTCTCCCTCTTCCTTGTTCCACTTCACTCTCACTATCACTCGCATCACGAAGAACAGCAATAGCTTGCTGGCTATCAACATCACTGCTAGAATCATGAGCAGCCATGGCTATAAAATCCAAAAAAGCACAGATAATCCAAGAGTCAATGTTAATGGCGGCCGAGGGAGAGTGAGACTGAGGCTGTCCTTGCTTCCTCGAGACAGCCGCAGCAAGCTGATTGGCTGCACGCGGCCAACGTCACGGCATCAGGCTCCGCACCATTGGCTGGCTGGCTGTGACGGCATAGCACGTCATTCCTTTTGACGCTCTGATTGGCTGCCGGTCAGCACGCCACCCCGTTTGGTGCTTCGATTATTCTCTCTTGGCGGTGTTGTACATCTTGTGACAATCTGTCATACGGGCTGGCACACATTGTTATTCTATAGCATTTTCGACCCTATCAGCACAGAGAGAGAAGCATCCATCTCCCACCATATGGTAAAGGATGCATCTGGCTGCCGTTTTAGCGGGAAATCGGGGTTTGGCGGGTGGTGGCGCTTGGATTCTTTTCCTGCGGAGCTACTCATATCGTGGTGACTAAATGGCACTATGACAGGGCAGACTGGGAGGGACTCCATAATTTTTTCATGGATGTTCCTTGACCTCCTTTTTCTCCCAAGATGCAAATTCCACATTGAGCCACATACAGGATTTCATTAAAGTCGGCATGGAAACATTCATTCCCCATCATAGTTAAAGAAAAAGATGTAATTCTCCTAAATGGTTTGACCACAATTGTGCTAGAGTAACAGAACATAAAACAATAGCCTATAACACTTATACAAGGATCAAAACCAAAGAAGCCTTTAACTATTATAGAAATATCAGAAACCATGCTAAAACTATCATCAATCTTTCTATATCAAACTTTCTGCATAGACAGGCGAACAAACTAGGCTACTGAACAACCCAAATGATAACAAAAAATTCTGGTCAACCCTTAATTCATTCAAAACTAACTTCACTATCTCCTCCTCCATTCCACCTTTACAGTCCCCCAATGGAAATCTAGTAAGTGACCCACGTGGAAAAGCCAAACTCCTTGTTGACATTTTTTCAACAAACTCAACCTTAAACACAGAAAATTACAATATTCATGTACTTGATCTTGATTTCCCTCAACTACCTCCTTTCATGATTCACACCAGATATGTACAAGCTGTATTACAGAATCTCTCAGCAGACAAAGCTACTGGACCAGATGAAATTCCATCAATAGTACTTAAAAATTGCTTTTCAGTGTTGGCTCCTGTATTGGCAAAATTTTTCCGCTTATGGATCCATACCTCAAGTTTTCCAGCCTTTTGGAAAGAAGCAAATATCCATCCTGTTCCTAAAAAGGGGGCAACTTCTGATCCATCAAACTATAGACCAATTTCAATAACTTCCATTCTTGGCAAAGTTTTTGAGACTCTAATTAACAAACACATAA